>NW_027113379.1:51899-79380 GCF_000696795.3 Halyomorpha halys
GATTCTCCACATGTTTTTATCATGTCACTATGTCACCTACAGCAAATTTACTTGTTGTATATATGTTTATACAGTTGTAAATAACAATAAATAAATTATTAAAAAAGAAAAAGAAAAAAAAAAGTCAATTATTACAATATATACAGAGCAATAGAAGATCAACAGAAAAAAAAACTTTTAAAAAATTAGAATAATAATTATGAAGAAATATATAAATAAAATAAAATATCTTTTTCGGTACTGGGATAATTTATTTTCGGATTTAATGATTACTCATACAATCGGAAGTGGACCATAGGTTCAATAAATTATGTATTAATTGACAAAACAATTTTTATTCATTATACATTTTTATACATACAACTAGAGAATCAATTTTTTTATTTAAGACTATTAAGTAACGTATAGTAATTCTTTCTAGGAAGCTTATTAGTTAACCCTCAATTAGTAGGGCTTCATCAGAGCTAAATGAGAAACCAATACGAACACAATAACAATATACGTAGAAAGTTGTATAATCATGATATAAAAAAAAAGGACCTCAGTAAAAAAAGAATATAAATAAATAGAATACTAATTAATAATAATATAGTCATTATACGGGGAGCGAGCTGGCTCAGTAGGTACTGTGCTACTAATTCTAAGGACACGGGGTCGAATCCGGCTATGACAAAGAATTATTTATTCTGTTACTGTAGCAATGAGTCAACCATGTGGGTTCTAGTGTCCTCCAGAGTACACTCTGCCTCACAAGGTGTGTACCCTTAGTTGGGGTTATGGCGGTCGACAGTAATTTTGGCTAAATCAGCTCCTTGTGCAACCGTTGGTCTTTCTTATAAAGTACTGCAACCCTGACCCTTCTAAGGTTGTATCGGTACAGAGTTTTTTATATATATAAATAAAACATAAAAAATAATATATTTTATATTTTTGGACGATGGAAAAGATACAAACACTATAGTTACAAAAAGGAAAAAAAATAGAAAAAACAAGTGTAAAATAACAGGGGTATAAAATGTAAAAACGTAAGATATAATAAGAAAAATTAAAGGTTATAAATGGTAAATGAAAAGGGTATTAGTAACAGATAGATAAGAGAAGAAATATATAAAAGAAAGTACAAATAGAGAGATGAAAAAAGAAAGGGAAAAAAAAATGATTTAATTCAATGATTCAAAAATTCAAATGATTTGTATTTTTTTCCTTTCTTTTTTCATCTCTCTATTAGTACTTTCTTTTATATATTTCTTCTCTTATCTATCTGTTACTATTACCCTTTTCATTTACTATTTATGACCTTTAATTTTTCTTATTATATCTTACGTTTTTACATTTTATACCCCTGTTATTTTACACTTATGTTTTTTCTATTTTTTTTCCTTTTTGTAACTATAGTGTTTGTATCTTTTTTAGCCCTGACGAAGCCCTGCAACGTGGGGCGAACGTTGGCTAAATAAAATAGTATAATTCTACTATTTGAGTTGTTTTTTTTTTTACCGCACCCGGACCATATTCCATTCATTTTATATTTTTACATTGTCAGTGTACTCCCGTGAAACAGTTCGAAATTCAAACTTGGTTTCAAATAATCGTTGCAAGAGATAGTAACTATCTTAACTTAATAATAACATCAATTAACTATTAATTTAATTTAATTAATCAATTAAGAGAAAATTAAATGAAAATTTTGCCTAACTCATCACAAAAATTCATTATTATTTAATTTTTTTTTTTTTTTTTGGAATTTTCTATTAGATAAATCCGGCCCAACACGCAGAACTGTTTGGCTTCGAGAATCCGATCAGGAGATAAAGCGGTCCCACCGTTTTCGGATTAAAATACTCCTATCTATTTTTCCTGTCTTCTCGATTAAATATTTTTCAAATGCTTTAATATTTCAACTTAATTTATCGTTTATTAATGCTGTGAACTGTTTATTTATTTTAAATGAGCAAAATTAAAATTACTTTAGAAGAGGGTATTTTAAAAATTCGTAATTAAAGCTCCGTTAAACTATTTTAACGAAGATAACAGCTATCTGGTATCAAAGACCACATACGTTTACATGGATATACCTAGTTTAATAAAAATAATAAGAGCTGTTTTTTAAAACATCATAAAAACTGTAAAATCGATTCTCTAAAGTGGTACGAGGAAGTGAGATGAAATGTGAGGAAGAAATTATATTGGAGATGTCCTTGAAGATGGCTAGAATGGCCGAAACGTTGGACTGGTGAAAAATAAAGTGTTGAGACAAAAATGGATATGAATTTTTTAATTATTTAATAAATAATTACCTTGTCTCAAGAATTTGAAATAATATAATTTAAAAAAAAATTAGTAAATGTAATCATACTCATAATTTAGTACTTTAGGTACATATTACAATTATTATTTTTCAATTCAGCAAATTCTATTAAAGAAAATAACTGTTACAATCAATATAATTTTATTTTACATAATAGAAACAAAATATATTTGAGACCATGTAAAGCTTACACAAAATTTCCATTTACATGATATCACATTGCAATGATAATCAACGTTTTAAAGTATGTTGTATTTGAATATAAACAAATATTATTAAAAAATTACTCAAATTTATAATTTATATAGTTATTGATCAATTACATCTTATGGTTCAAGTAAACAATAACACGATAACAAGTTACAATTTTACGCATATTTTTTTTTTAGTTTGATGAAATTAGCAAGGATCCCTACTTGGTAAGGCTCTAATCTTCAATGAATAGGGTCCATTTGTATTTATTCATATCTTGAGCGAGTGTGATGGATGGAATTCGACAGTTGTGATTTACCTGAAGATGTAATAATTTCAAAAATTAGTAATTACACCTCCAAATAAGATAAACTTACATCCTGAAAGTTTCCCTTACTTTGTGGCTAAAATTATAAACCGAAATCTCCTTCACACACCAATTGCACATATATTTTTCACTCATCATCATATGTTATCACGAATTACGGCTGTTATAGATTATTTTTTTCAATTTTGTGTAAGAAGTTTATGATTACATGATACAAAGTTTAGTAAAGCATACCCGTTAAAATTAAAGCTAAGTGGTGTGCAGGCCAATTTTTGACCCATTATTTCAATTGGATGAATTCCAAAACCCACTTTCCTCTCCTCAATTACCTTTATTTTCCCCATTCATTTCACTCTTACAACCTTGAATCATGCATCACAATTTCTGCAAATGTATTTTAATAGTAAAAAATCGTTAAGCAAGTTTTTCTTAGCATCCTACAGCAGTAGAAAAATCTTTGGATTAAAGATAACAGTGTCTGTTTAACTACTTTGTAGAGTGTGTGCAGTGTATCTTCTTATTTCTCTTACATCTCTATTTGTTCTAATCTGTACATATTCACCTTTGCAATTATCTCACATTTTCTTCATACATACTTTTCTGTTTCTATATAGCTCACATTATAATATCATTATTAATTAACTAGTACCAGTATAAATTAAAACCAATGGTAACTTGTAATCACTACTTAAATCTACTTTTGTTATTTTTATTATCTACTAATACATTTTTTATCCGGAGTTCTTTTAGTTAGTTTTATTTTGTAGTATTCTATTTCCAATTAGTATCTTTTAATTTTTATTTATTTTCTTATTAATTTTCCTTCTATTGTTTAATATATTTTTATCTTTCAAAGAAGTTTTTTTAGATTTTTTTTTTCCTTTTATCAAGCATTTCCGGCAATCATCTATCTTTTATATTTTGTATCTTATATATTATTTATTTTTATATGAAATATTGTTTTACTTTATTCTTTTATTTTATCAACCAATATTTGTTGGTTTTTTTCTCATTGTCTCATCCATTTACAGTAATATTAAAATTTTCTATTTCTATCTTTTTTTATCTTCTACCAACACAGTATTTGAAGCCCCAAATTAACTATCTGCAGAACCTAGCTTATTATAGGCATAGTTAATTAACTAAGCATAATAAATTCTTAAAGTTATATCTTCTACTGGAAGAATTTCAATTATAATTAGATCTTGTGAATGAAAAGTTTTGTTATGTGTTTGTTTTTTTTCAATTACTAAAATTTTATATTAGTGTCAACAATATGTTGATGTTTGCAATGTAAGGTGAATGATGAGAAAACAAAACGTAATTAAGAAAGATGTTTTAATCAGGTAATTGTTTAAAAAATTTTAAAAAAGAAATTGTGATATATTTATTAAGTGTTGTATGTATTGGATGAATTTGTAGATACTTGATGATGGGGGTGACGAAACCGAAACGTTGTTGTTTTTTAATTATAGAAAAAAAAATTAAAACGAGGAACAGTACCTTTGCATTCACAAGATCTAATTAAGAATTAATTAAAGAATATCACAACAATTATTATAATTTTTATAATCGATTGCATCCAATTCAAAAATTGCGACACATAACCTCTTTTTCTTTAAAACATAAGAGATTAGTCATCAATAATGGTACCAATTATAGATATTGTGTAATTGAAAATTCGAAGTAATTTTGTTATCAATTGTGAATTCAAATACAATTTCCTTAAAAGCATAGACTAAAGTTTAAATTAACATTGTGATTAAACATCGTATTTATAAAAAATTGATGTAAGCTTTAGGTGATTTCGAATACCTTTTGTACTTTTTTTATAAAAAAAAATTACATTTTAAAGGTAAATGTTATTTTATTTAATAGAAAAAGGGCCTGAATTGAAAAATAAATTATTGTATTAAAATTGGTATACAAACTGTTTTGAGTAACATACTTCAAGCTTTCTTGACTACAGATTATTTCACTTGTCCTCAGTACGAAATGCTTCGAGTATCAATATTATACTTGGTATTGAAATATTTTTTATACAATTCAAATAATCATTATTAACTATTCAGAACTTGTAGCACGATTTGTACAACTCTGTAGTTAACACAACCTATATAGAAATGTAACCAGGTTTTTTGTAAAAAGTGCTGTAAAAGCATGTAAAAATCTATGAAAGCATGGAAAACAGAAATAGATTGCTGCGACATTACAACACTGGGAATAAAATTACATTTCTTTTGAGAAAAAGTTAACAAATTACATAAAACAACTATTTTTCGATTTTTATTATTTATTTTGTTCTAATTTTATTATTTTTTAAATCATTTTTGGATTTCGTATTTATTATACCAGACAACATTTGTTTATTATAAACCAAAGGCAATATTACTTTCTCCTTGAGGTAAAAGCTGAATACAGGAATGTGGGTTTGTCTGGATTGAGGAGTATTGAGAACTATATTTTATTAAAAAATGTTTGGAGCCCGTCTGGTATACATACAGCTTCCCTTATGTATTATTTTCGTAATTTCAAAAAACCTTTTCTTTTATTTCTTTCACAACCTTCCTTTATCAGTGTAGCTATTTGGCACCTTAGAATGATTTGTAGTATCCCACGTAATGGTTTATTTGAGACCAGTAGGTTTCAACTAGGTCGTAGGCGTAGGACTACGGTTTTTTTTTTATTTGTTTGCTTATTTTTATTCTGAAAATGTAAATTTTAATGCCAAGAGATCACGATTGAAAATATTATCTAAAATCCTTTTTAAATAAAAAATAAATAAAGTTAAAACTTTTCTAAATTACTTACCATCATATTTTTTTTTTCTATTTATTTATTGCAATTTACAACTATATTTACATAAAATACATTAAGTAAATTTGAATTAATATAAAAATAGAGTGATACAGACATATAGAGAAACTACCTAGTGGTAGCACTCTAATCATATTTTTACACTAGAAGGTCTCTAGGCCATTTTCTTTTCAGGCGCCTCGGAGGATTGTCAGGAATAGAGGAAGAAGCAAGATTAGAAACAAAAGGGTTTTGATGGTTAGAGAGTTTATAATGAAAGGATTGATATCTGGTTCGGGCTAGATCGGTTACAAATGGAACATTAAGGTCTTTGTGGATGATTTTATATGACAAAGTATGGAGCATTAAGGATTTTGGATTGTAAGGATTGGATACGAGAGGAATTAGAAGGTTTTGGTGGAGCCCCAAAGCTCAACTCCGTATGTCCAGATAGGCCTTATAATTGTCATGTAAATCAGTCTTTTGTAATGATTTGGAAGTTTAGGCCGTTTGTCTATTAAGTGCTGTAATAGTCAAAATCAGTCTTGTGTGAGGATTCCAGGTGTAGTCCAAGGTAGCGGATCTGTTCTGCAGGGGTAAAGCCAACATTATTAAAGTATACTGTAAGGCAGTCAGTAGGTTTACGACGAAGGGTAAAGGTGATTTGATGGGATTTATTTTAGTCCTCCAATTACGACACCATTCTTCGAGGGCTGTGATATGGATTGGAGAGTTTGGGATGCAATTAAAGGGTTATTATTAACAGCGAGCACTCATGTGTCCGGCCATGGCCAGATGGCAATGGAACCGATGATACTACCCTGAGGTACACCAGCGGATTGAAAGAAGAGGGATGAATAGGAACCATATTATTATCTTAAAATACTTTTACATTTTTTTTAATCAGTCATAAAGTTAATCCACATTCCTACGAAAATAGCGTAATATTGTTCTTGGCATTACTAAAATCAATTGAAGTTAAGCAATAATATCGATACAAAATAATGAATGATGAAAGAAAGTTTCTTATTTGTTTAAGATTTGAAAACCAATAATGATTACTTGTCAAAAAATGTCTGACCTTTCGTGCTGGGCCAATCAGCCTTAAGAAAGTACACACAATTCACAGAACCTTTTAGGGCGAATATTTGGAGAAGGCCCTAGAGCAGAAGTTCTCAACCCTCTTTTGGTGGCGGAATCCTTTTGGTAAAGGGCAAATGGCGAAGCCCTTTGGTAGAAGTAGGAAAATAGAAGAACCCCTATCCTATTATTTGATATAAATAAAGAGGTCCGTCTTTTCGGGAAAAGCTAAGAAAGGCTATAACACTTTTAAGAAAGTGAAACATTTAAAGTAAATCTGATATGGTAAGGTTCAAAATTGTTTAAATTATTTTGCGGACCCTCTGTTGAGAACCACCTACAGCCTCGTCAGATAATCTGGTTTGGCTATGTCATAAAGATGGAAAAAAAATATTAATATTTATTTCCAAACAATTTTATACGTTATTTATAATTATTACTAAACCTCATAATTATTTAACCTCATTTGATTTAACTGAAAACTAAAGGTCATTACATTTACAAAGAAATTTATTATTACTATATAGTTGAACATAAAAAAAAATATAATTATATAAATTTAATATAATTATTAATTAATAATTATCTCCATAAAAAAATATATTTTATTTTTCTTGTTTGTAACTATTTTTTTCTCTGCCATGAGCATTAAGTGTGCAATAATTTTTTTTTTTTTAACTGCATCTTTAGTGTAATACCTATCTGTGTAAGAGAAGACGAACAAAATACTTTAAATAAATAATAATGATGTATAGTGTAGTTATAGTATATATATGATTCAATAATTGGTATAAATATCAAGCAATGCACCAATGCATTGAAGGAAATCGTGTTGTAATCGGCAGGGAAAGCCACATGCTATTTCATAAATTAATATATTCTTCAAGATATATCAGTGGAAATTTCGTGAACCAATGAATAGAAAATTTTCTCACAGTTTGCATAAACACAAGAGAACCCAACAAAGTAAGATCGGTTAAACATGTGAGCTGAATGGTGATCTGGCAACAATCAAACATCCGAGAGAATAAACAGATGCAACCGTATGACTGCAATGATAAAAAAAACATCACATTATTTACATACCAGAATTAAAGACGTCTAGACAAGGCAAATTCGCACAAATACTTAGTAGATTCTCACTTATTTATTATTGATAAGAAATAAAAATAAATAATTGATCTTTAATAAAATATCTAAAAGATAGATTTAAACCAGATTACAAATTATTATTTGGGAAAACGTCACATTAAGATTTTTTTTTTAATGTAATTTACAACTGTACAAAATAATACAATAGATACATATGTTGTATGTTTCATATACACTTGAAAATCTTGGGAAGGAACTACCCATTGGTGGTACTTCATACATTAATTTAAATTAGCAGGTCCTGTGGCCATCTTCTTTTCTGACGCCTCGAAGGATTATCAGGGATTGTTAAGGATGAAAGATTAAGAATTAATGGGTTAGGATGGTCAAGGAGTTTGGAATGAAAAGACGCATATCTGTTTTGGATCAAATCTGCAACGAATGGGATGTTAAGGTCTTTGTGAATGAGTGTCACATTAAGTTAAATTTAAAAATGCGAGGAAAACATATTCTTAACAAGTTAGCCTAGATAACTAGAAAAAAAAAACTCCATAAATCTTATATAATTACAAGAACATCAAAGGAATAGAGAAGTAATTAGAGGGAGAACATACTGAATAATGTTATAGGTCGGATAAGAGTATATAAAAGAGAATAACTAAGCAAAAGGTAGAATATAAAAAATAAATCGCAGTTTAGTGAAGAGTAAATATTATAGATGAAGAAAGACCTCTAAACTCCACTATTAAATAAATCGCTTAAAAATAAAAAAATAAGCATGAAGCATGAAGCATCTTGGGTCGAGTATTTCGTTAAGACATGAACAACGGTTATAAAAGGAGATAATGTGGCTAGCATTCATACTCAACTGCCAGGATTATAGCTAACAATGAAAGCCCCAGGTTCTCATTAAAAAATAGTTTGTCAAAAATAAAGATTTTTTGGTCATGTCTCTTCTACCGTTTATCCAGGTATAATCCTTAAAGAACTTGTTCTTACAAAATTTGTTGTAAGTTGTAAGAAAAAAAAAGTTGGATACGTTAAAAAAAAAAATTATTTTTCTATCTTTTACAGTACATTTAAAAAAAAAAAAAAACCATTAACAATTCGCTTGAATCTTCTGTAAACGAGCCCAATATAATTTGCCACACATATGAGTAAATTTATACAGAAAAAAAACCAAGAAATACAAACTAATTTGATAAAAAAAAGTTTATCTGGCGCATTTTGGAAAACGATTTGGACCTCGAGATAAATATTTGTGTGTAAAACCTTTGTGTAGACAATTCGTAATTGAAGAAGAGTTTCCATTTAGTATATCCATGACAGCCAGCAAATCACCTTCATGACTGTGAAGTTACTTTTGTACACTCAATGCAGATAGTCGACACAAAACAGCTTTCTGGTTTTAATCCAGAGCAAAAATAGTTTTAAATTTAACTATACCGATATAAGTAAGTATGAATTAATTTCTATCAACTGATTCTAATGTATTATTATAGATCGCAGATTTTTCAAAATGGCCGCCGTATATTTTTAGGTTTATTACTAATAAATCCTTAACTATTGCGAGTAACTGAAACAACATTATAAACTAATTAAAAATACATTTGACGAGCTTATTTTTGAGCACTAATAGATTACTTTATGTTCAATAAATCCCGAGATACAGTTTTACAAATCCGATATTTTTTGTCTACAATTGAAAGAAAAATCATTTTATGAACATATTTCGACAAATATTATGAAAAAATTATTCTTAGAAAAATAATCATGATGAAGTACTATATGGTGTAAATTAAAGAGCTTCAAATTAAATTTTAATAGAAATTTTTATGTTCAATATTTCCCTAGATACAGTTTTTCTTACTACAAATGTTTTACTAAAGAACACGAAATTAACTATATATGAATTCATTTTAGTAAAAATCATGAAAACACCTACTCTTACGGAAATGTTTATATACCTATGCAATTTTATTACTTTTAACTTTTAGCTTAATATACTTATTTATTTTATTTTAATCTTTGTATTCATGTGTTAGAGTGCTTTTTAAAAATATTAATAGATTGTAAATGGAGACGAACATGTTGGGTTTTATCTATGTATACATATTTTACTATTTTAGATATTATTTGAAATGTTTATATAATTTTTATACTTTTAACTTAAATTTACTTTTATGTACGATGGATAAAAAAGAAAAAAATTGTAGGATTGAAATAATGAAAAAAATAAATAAATTTAAACAACGATAAAAAGCTAGAAAAAAAATTAATATGTGTAAGGAAAGAAAGAATAAATAATAAAAATGAAAAAAAAAAATCATGTATAACTTCAGTACATAATGCAGAAAGTTTTATAATGTGACAATTTAAAAAAAAATATATATATATGCTATCACTACTCATATTAATAGGATTTAAAAAAAAATGTGCTTCTCTAGTCATAAGTATGCAGCACATGATTTTTATTACGGTGTTCTACTTTATGGTTTATTTAACTAGCTTCTATTTGAGCCGTAATAGACATATCTACGTCAAATAGTTCCTGAGATATGACTCATTTTCAACTTACGCAGCAAAATACCAAAATGGTGTAATAATATTAATAAACTTAACTGTTGGAGTAAGAATACAAAATATTGATTATATTTTACCTAATAATATGATAATTCCTTGATAACCAACTTGTTTGGAAAGGTAATTAGTGTTTCAGAAACTATTGCTCGGAAAATACTGAACATAAGGGTTTTGTCAGGGCTCGATTTGGAGCTCATTAAATGTATGTACTATAAACTACGTTATAATAATTATTTTCCTAGGAATAGACGTTGTCATTATCCAAAATATTGTAACGAGGAGGTTATCTCGTTAGGGGGAGAAACGATAGATGACCGATCGATTTGATCGGTCCGTTCGTGAACGATGTTTCTTTTAGATGAGTGAAAGAAAACAAAAGACTTGTTGCAAATATTTTGGTTACTCTTGTAATAGAATAGAATTGTTTTTGTTCTTTGCGGTTTGTTTCTTGGCCTAGGTATCACCCAACAATATTTTCATAAATTTTGCTCTCCGTTACTTAGAAAAAATCTATTTGAAAAAATGTAATTCGGGAAATATTGTTCAAAAGATTGATTAGGGCTAAATATTAGAAAATTTACTTTACTTTTAAAAAAAGATTTACTTTTTATCTTTCTCTGAATATTTTTCAAGATATTGAATAAGATTGAATTGAAGATATAAAAAATAAGGAGAAATTAAAATTTTTTATTGAAAAAAATTAAACCTCCAGTATTTTGATTTAGAATAGTTCAATAAATACCTTCCAAGGAAATTTACTCTTTCTGTTGTATAGACAAAAATTTAAATTATTTTTTAAAAGAAAATGTGCTGTTGAAAACATACTCTCTTCACTATATAACATAATTTTGACTGGAGTGTATAGAAACAAAACACCAAAACAAAACCTTTTAATAGGTAAACTTTTTATTTCTGTAACTCAAGAAAAAGAAAGAACTAAAAAGAAATAAAAATGAAATTTTGTCATTGTATATGGGTTTTCATTTATAAAAAAATGCTCTGCACTACTCCGGGACACTGTGTTACGGTAACATTACGTTTCCTTTTAAAATTGAAGATGAAATATACCTCGATACACATCTTGTTATATACTAAAATTCGCGCATTTTAATTCATTATATTTTACTTAGGTTTTATGTAACACATACGGAGTTATTGGCTATAAATCTATAAATAAACGGCGGCCATTTTGAAAAAATTGGCATATTATAGCGAATCATCTCATCATCTGGGAGTCGTAAACTTATTACTATCGTCTTTTCCAAATAGTTTTAGATTAGAATGCGCAGAAAGAAAATTGTTTACTATCACTTGTAGGTTAATTTGCAATTCATCTTTTGAGCTCTGCTCTACCCCTCACTCGTGGGGGATAGAGTGGGCTCATGGATCCTCAGGCCGCTTGCGTAAATATTGTATATTAGAGTGTAAACGTGACTAGAGACTATATTATTTTATCATTATGTTATTGTATTTATTTATTTTTCGTACAGATAGTTTGATTATGTTCATTTTGTTTATTCTTCTGTTTGTATATATTTTAAGAGAGTTTTTTATTTTTATTTTTATTCATTTATTTAATTTATTTTATTTTATTTTAGTATGTATGAGATCATTCATCACTATTACCTATTGCCCACAACTGTGTGGCAGATTGTAATTTCTATCAATAAATAAAAAGTAGTAGTATTGTTTTTGGTAAAAAAAAAAAATTGGATTTGAATTGAACTGTTTACCCAAACGTACATTCACCAAACTGCTGACTTAGTTAAGTGAAGATTTGCCTGTACCCGATATTTATCCCAATTTGCAAAAGCTTTAGAAAAAAAATAATTAATGTTTCAAATCTTATGATGTAAATTTAATCTTTAAAAGGCCTAAGACAGAAAAAAAGTGGGCATCTTTGATTGTCCATAAATCCGAAATATCAAAAACGGCAAATGTTTTTCACTCGAGTTGGAAGGGAAGTTAAAATTTATATTTCAATAATATTATTGGAATAAATAAATTCTAAGAGTCACATAAGCTTTGAAAAATATCATGTAATGCAGTGATTCGTTCCTTTAAAGAAACAACTTTGATACGATCATCCGAGACGTAGACATGAGGATCGTTACTCAACCGAATGAAACACCATTGACGAAAATATCAAGTGGATTTTAATATGAATAATTGCTATTGTTCAACGAGAGATCTTGTGCGGCCGTATCGCTTAGTCACATCTTGGTTGCCACTTTAACAGCGTGCATTTGAAAGGTCACTAGGCCAACGGAATATTGTCTGTTAAGTTTCGAAACAGTGAAAATGCAATCTATTTATATTAATGGGTCTATGATAGTATGCAAGTTGATAGTGAAATCAAATATCGCAGTATAACCCCTTAAGGATTAGTTGGGGATGACTCAAAAATTCTTTTTGTGAGACGCTCTCGATAAATTCAAATCAATAATTTTAATACATGCTTTAAAATATAATACTATTCATAACACTTGTAACATAAGTGAACAAGAGATCGATTATAAACTTAACACTGGTTTAAAAAAATCGATATAATATAATATGATTCAGGTGTTACGTCAAAAGCTGTTCGATCTTTAATTATCATTTACGTTCAAAAATTAACCACTAACCAATAAAGTGACATGTTTGAGTTGTCCAGGAATATACATAGGAGAGACTAAACAATTACTAGGAGAAAGAATGTATCAGTATAGTAAAAATTTATAAAATAAAGATAAAGACCAAAATAAGACAGTATTGGTGCAACATTTATCCAAAAATATATAAATAGTTGCCCATAAATAGTTCAAATTATGAAGAAGATGGTCGGGGTTTCGGTCAAAAGAGGGACAAAAATAGTTAACAACTATTTATATTACGACGTTTCGCCCCATTTTGTAGAGCATCATCAGGGCTAAAAAACAAAACAACTATGAGCATTTTGACATGGTAAGATAATAAAATACAAAAAGGTAAATTAAGATAGGGTTTAAACTATATAAGACTAAGTGATAAGAAAATCATATACAAATAAAAGAAAAGAAGAAATAAAATAGTATTAATATGAAATAAATATTCTATTTTATTTCTTCTTTTCTTTTATTTTTATATGATTTTCTTTTCACTTATTTTTATATAATTTAATTTACCTTTTTGTATCTAATTATCTTACTATGTCAAAATGATGTTAGTTGTTTATGTATTTTTAGCCCAGATGAAGCTCTACAACATGGGGCGAAACATCGGAAAATAAACAGTTGTGAACTATTTTTGTTCCACTTTTGACCTTAACCCTGACCATCTTCTTCATAATTTAGAAATAAATATAGTTTTAATTTTGAAAATACGATGGTTTTACATAAAGAATATAATACCTTCAAAAGAAAAATTCAAGAAGTTATTTATATATTGGAAAATATTATCTATACTGTTAATTTCAAATAAGGTACAATAAATTTGAACCAGCATTATGCTGAAATTTTAAGCAAAAATAATTTGTGTTCAAAATTTTTATATATAAGATAAATAATATATAGTTAAATTTGGTAGGTTTTATAAGAATAGAATGAATAAATAAAACTGGAAATAGTGACAATATGGTAAACCTGATATGTGAGGTAGGGTAAGTAATTTATTGTTGATAAACTGATAGATTGCAATAGACAGTGTAAACTGTATAGAATTAGAATAGCTGAAAGTGGAAAATAATAAGTAATTTAACACATTATGATAAAAGCTAATTGATTAGTGCATAGTGTTTCCCTAATTTAATTATTTTTTATAAGTTACTGACTGAGATAAATTTTGACACATTCACAATAGCCTGCAACTTTGTGATATTATAAATAAAGAAGGATAATTTATAATTCAGAATATTTTTAAAAAATAATTTTTAATGATTGAAATGGTTAATTACTAGGTGATTGAGAATGGCCGAAACTTAGGGATAATAAGAAACAAACAGTATGAGACTGCATGGATATTTTTAATTATATTTGGTTAGCCACTATAAAGCAACCTCGGGGTGAAATTTCCATCTTTCTACTCATAATTTCCTGATAGTTCAAACAAAACAAAAAAAAAAAAAATGTGCAACTATAATGAACGAAGTACATATAAAACTTAATTAAAATCATATGCAACTAAATAGAATAAAATAAGTGCAAACTCACTGTGTTGGTAGCTGAGACGGGACAAGAGGACTCGGTACAACGAGGTCAGTTCTGTCCTTGGGGACGAAGTCGATGAGCCGCGGTAGGTGGCGCTGTTCGTGCCTGTCTGTCCTCGGAGGTGGCGGTGGGGGTGGGCGTCTTCGTTCTTGCCGAGGGGCGGGTTTAGGAGCGCTTTCCTCTTCTTCGAGAGGGGAAGGCGACTTCAGATTAGATGCTTCCGCTAGACTATGGAATAGATTAGCTTCGTTTATAGCCGAGGAGGAGAACTCTCGCTCCAGCCTGAGGAATGGTTCCAGAACTTTGTCCAGGTCGTAAGCTGTCGGCTTAGCCCCAGGGACCGGAGGCGGTGCCAGATCGATAGATCTACCATCGGAAAAGCTAGAATTGCATGTAGTCGGTGTAGATGATATCCTGCTGACCACAGTGGAGATGCTGCTACCAGTGTCATCAGATTCCGATTCTGTGGGCAGTATGCTCTCCTGAGCAATGAGGTCAGTATAGAGCTCAGCCTGAGGTAACTGACGAGAACGGGGCAGTACCGGGGGACTGTTCTTTTGCTGCTCCTCCATTGGCTGAGGCGGCACGTATGGAGGTGGTGGTGGAGGTTCCACATTTTCTTTCTTTCTCGGAAACTTCCGCGGAGGGATGGGCGGAGCTTCCTTGTCCTCTTCCTTGCCTTGGCCTCTCCTCACTCGGAGTTTTATTACGACGTTAGACTCCTTTAGAGCCCTAACGCAGTCCATTCTTGTCATTTCTGAAACAGGGACAGAATCTATAACTAATATTTCGTCACCTGGCGCTAAAGGACCCCAGGAAGCTCTGGTTCTCGAAGCAGGGCTGTCGTCAGCACAAGACTGTATCAATAACTTTTTCACTTTCTCAGCATTTTTTATACCTCCGTCGAATTTCAGCCCAAAGCCCAATCTCTCTCCTGGTAGCCTGTAAACTAATACGTCTTCGGAGTCGGATGTGCCGTTTTCGACTGAGAGTACAGTGACGAAGGGTTTTTCGTCAACTGCGACCACCGTGACGAAATCGGAGTTCTTGCACTGTTGACCAGGGGTGTGCTGGAAGGATTCTTCAAGGGTCCAATCCTGGTATGTCCCAGAGTCGTGACTTTGTTCCCTCTTATGTTGAATTTCCAGAATTGAATCTCTACTCATTTTTGGAGTATTCCTTGACTTGGAAAGTAAAATCACCTTAACATTTTATTTCGGGAAGTACGTCGAAGAGACATAAAGGCATAAAGGCTACATGGCACTCCCGGATATTTTTCGTTGTATCTGTTTACTTCAACAGGTCAACCTGCAACAAATAAAAATAAATATAAATAAAAAATAACTACTTTAAATTAGATAATGTTCTTTTTTTTCTTGATTGTACAGTATTACATTATTTAATATATATTAAAAATGAAGTTAAGAGATCACATACACACCATATTTAAAAAGATATATAAATGAAATGATAAGAAAATAATAGATGATAAAATGAAAAGAATTTAAGTTAAGTAAAATGAAATCTTAAACACATTCAATCCTAATGTACATTTAACACTGGCTTACAATAATTATTACAATTAAAAGAAAATAATAGGTTCAAGACTCGATCTATTTTTTTCTCAATTTCTCTTCACACAAAACTTCAGATGATTCAATTCAATGTTTCAAATAGGAATATAAAATCCGTAACATTATGGGTTAAGAACTCATTAGACATCCACAAGTAACAAATAAATTATGCCATACCCTTCCATTGTAACACGTTTATAACCCTATTGACAATTTAAGCAAACACTGCCAGTACCAAATAAAACTTACTTGGTTTTAACAACGAATTGAAATATACAGATTATAAAAAAATAATCATAGAGATGCAAAAATTTGATAATAAGCTTACGCATAATATTAAAACATATTAAACCTTATCGGTCATAGAATTCATTCTCACATAAAACTCATTTTTCATACGAAATGTTAAGTTTCTTATTACAAAGCTTACATATTATTAAAATTATCATTTTTCGAAATTAAATTTTAAAAAATAGGAGGAATTAAAAAGCTATTAATGTGAAAAACCTTTATAGGTATGACAATTAAGATTTTCTCAAACTAATTTTTCAAGTACAGACACATTGTGGCCAACTGTAGCAAAGTAAACAAAGAAGAATGATTAGATAAATAAAAAATGGATATCAATAAACAAATATTTATTAAATGTAATAAAATAAAAATTTTAATCCAATAATTTAATGAAAACAATTTTTTTTAATACTTTTCATTTATTCATAGATATTAAAACCTGCCACACAGTTGTAGGCAATAGGTAATAGTGGTGAATAATCAAATTCATACTAAAATAAAATAAAATAAAAATAAAAATAAATAAATAAATGAAAAAAAAATTCTCTTAAAATATATACAAACAGAAGGATAAACAAAATGAAGATAATCAAACTACAAAAATATATATTTTTTTAATTAGCATAAAAAATGTTACATCTGTTATTTAACAAATTAAACATTTGTTATTTTAACGTTAATTCTCGTTATTATAATGAATCAAGAAAATAATAATAATACAAGAACACATAATGAATAAAACTCCAAAAGACTTTAATAAAAAAAAAAAGAAATGACCCGTTTGACACTGACTAATAAAAATTATGGTTGAAAACCTAAATAATAAATGTGTATTCCAGTTAAATGTACTATAATTTCAATCGATAAGCAATTGAGGTTTTTATATAATGTTTATTTAAATTTTTTTTCATTTCAATTTAAATATATTATCATATTAACTTCATAAATTGAAAATGAATTAAAACGAGAAAGAATTAAACATATAAGATTACAATCAATCAATAATTAAAAAGCTATGTATTGGGGACAAGAATTTTGAACTTTCTATGATATTCTGCCAAATCCTATCACAAAAAATAGATATTTTAATTATAATATGACAAATACGTTTATTATCTATACAAGCGAATATGATATTTAATTTCAGAGAAAATTTAAAAACCCAGTCTATGTTTTACAAAAAATGGGAGTTAAAACATTTTTTTTTTTTAATAAATATTTTTTTTCAGAAATAAAAAAGTTTCAAACGCTACTTTGGATATAAATAAACTAAACCATGACCTTCTATTTTAATTACAGACACAAACACATTAAAATATGCAAAAAAAATTATGTTAGGTGTGTACTAATATGAAAAAAAAATTTTTATTTATACAATGTTTTAATTTTGGATATTGGTGAGATAATCAACTAATCTTATTAAATGTCCTAGCGACAACATGAAAACACCTAGTCCAGGCACGGCGTGTCATGCCTGTGTTGAGGGTTTGCGTCCTTTCCGATCGAAGGCATTTAACTAAAACATTTTAAGAACGTGAATATTTATTTTTTATTTTATAATTAATAAGCATACTAAAACGAATAATTTCTACTAAGGCCATGATATAATATATATATATATATATTTTTTAAATTTTGATAAATAACTGTTAATAAAGTGGATAAATGAGTAAATTAATTGATCTACAGACCAAACTTTCACATTCTCGGTCGTTTCACTACTTTTCAATCAATTAAAATAACTATACAACATAAATATATTGCAGTGAAATGTTACAAATATATAAAATTGAATAAAAGTTTCACCACGTGCACAAGATCAATTTTTATATTTATGTATACATATATATTACGCTTTGCTAATATTGATTAGTTTAATTTTGCTAATTTTTTTATTCTAATCATTTTCTAAATAAAACTTCACAGTCTTGTACACTTTAGCAGTTTCACATGGCGCTATTATTTTTTTATTAATTGTAATGAAACGTTAGATCTAGGAGGTTGATTTCAATCTTGATTAAAATCGAGATGATGGTTGTTGGGGGAAGAACAGAAATAAGTAAAAACTTGTTTTATAAGTAGTTTCTAATATAATATATTTTTTTATTAATTACTTGAGAGTAGTTAATTTTAATAACAACACAATTTCATTTGCTCCTGTACTCCCGAAATATCATTCTGAGATTTTAAGTTAAATTAATATGAAGTTAATTAGCAAATTAAAAAAATTGTTTAGAAAATTAATAAATTATAAGAAAGATCCTAAAAGATGAATTATTAGAAAATAAAAAAATGTTAGATATGAGATGAACGGTTCAATCCCATGATTAATATAAATATATAAATATGAATAATGATGAGTTTGAAATATTGTTGATTTAGGAATAAAAAATAAAAAAGAATTAATTAACTTGATTAAAAATAAATTAAGTCATAACCTGTTGATGATAGTGGTTTTGTTGATAATAATAGTAATCAGTTTAATTTGTTTAGGCAGAACAATATTAATTAATCAATATTGATGCATTAAAATTACATAATTTTGCAACAATATAATCATATTACAAAATTTTTAAGGAAACTGTTATGATATTAATTTGATAAATAGTTTTATTTATTGGAATAAAACTATTTTGAGAGTATAGGGTGGAATGAAATTCTGTTTTTATTATTTTATTAGTTACAAAGTTTCTTTATATTCTCCAAATATATGTTCACAATGAAAATTATTTAAATTTTCTTTTTAAAGATACAATATTTAAATATAATATATTTACATTAAGTAAATATAGTTTTTTTATTTCCTCTTTCCTAATTTTACTATTACTATATTCTCATACTGCTTTTATCTTCTTATATTACTCACGTTATCCATTTTCTTCCAATGCTACTTATGTATCTATATTATCTATTATTTTCTAGTTAATCTGTATTTTTTATTTATTTATGGTTATTATCTAGTTTTTTGTTCTTAGCCCTGATGAAGACCTGGAATTTTGGAATTTTAGTTTACACTAATAAAATAAACTTTGATTAATTTTTGTTCTTAACTGACCATACCCCCAACTATCTTTCTCCTAATATTATATTTACGGGCAATAATCAATTCATCGCGATTATTTTTTTTTATTATATATGACCACTTGGTAATTGAGAAGAACTGATGTTCGTATGGAGATATCTAGTCTGTAGTGGACTAACTTTTATTACTTTATGATTGGAGAAGTTTGTCGGGGGTTGCAGTCAGCAAAGAACAATATAAATAAACAAAACCATATTTATTTATTTTATGCCAAGGGCTTACCTTCTACGCCACAACCCCTGATGAAGACCTGAAACTCAGGTCGAAACGTCGGCATAAAATAAATAAATATGGTTTTGTTTATTTATGTTGTTCTTTGCTGACCCAACCCCCCCCCCCGACAAACTTCTCTAATCATTAATCTACGGTCAACTATCTACATCTCATTTTTATTATTTTATTTTAACATACCTGATGTTTCCCTAATACGCTTTCGACATGAGACTGCAATCCACAATATATTGAGGAGAATAATATAGGAACATGGCAGAAAAAATACGACACGATAATTTTTAAAATTAGAGTCTCCCTTCTTACGAATATAAGAACATTTCTTCATAGCAAAATTAACTTATATTTATCTGAGTTAATTCTATCAAAATATTATATTTACTACTGCACTCAATTTTTGTACTACATTTTAGATTATGATTAATAGTAAATGTAATACCCATACCACGGCTTTAATTCAGAGATCTCCAGGAGGAAGCAGTGTAGACGAGGATACTGGATCCTGTGAAAAGAAAAAATAATACTTTTAGAGTAATTTATATAAATATAAGTAAACCTATGTATCTTTATTCTAATATTAGTATGTTTGGTATAGTATATTTTCCGATTTAAATGTCATATACAGATAAATTCCTTCCGTTTTTTGTTTTTTTTTTACGAGGATTCCAGTTGGGAAGGTATGTAAAATATACTCAAAATTTTACCACATTTTTTCAATAATAATTTTTGAATGCATATATCACGGCTTAAAAAAATAACTAGGGCCAAGCACACACGGACTGTTTTTGGACGAAGGTTGCAAACACATTGTGAGCGCAACTAACTGTTTTTTGACCTTGGTAGCCAATTGCTATGGAGATCAGTACGCAGGCGATCAGAATGAGATTAGTTAGTGATCAGTTTCAAATCGATCCTACGAAATCGTTCTCCGAGATCGCTGTTCCATCATAGTTTCAAGTTGCGTCAAACTACATGGTGTTATACGCGTAAATATACGTAAAAAAAAAAAAAGTGACAAAGAATAAACATAAACTTCTTTGGGAAAGTGGAGGAGCACGAAGAACTGCATAATTATAAACCTGGATATTTAAGGATTAAGATATCTTAGTAAGCATGGTAATTGAAAGGTCCGAAAAGTTGCCTAATTTATTATTTATATATATTTTTTTTGTGGTATTAGGTTATTTTAAGTTGTTTTACATTTTAAAAATAGTAAAAAAAAAACTACTTTTAGGGAGAACATCTTTTCTAACATTTTTGTTTTATAAATTAGATGAGTCTAATGTTCTCAACAACAATCGCAACTGATCCAAAATAGGTCTTTTCTGTGTAGAAACACAAATTTCGTTCAGGATGAGGAGTGAAACTGATTTGCAACCTTCGTCCCAAAACAGTAAGAGTTTGAGTGTAATCACTCCAATTGGAACAATAAAACGATGAAATAGAATGATTAAAGTGCTTGGAGTGATAGCGATTTCAAAGACTTCTCTAACGATCACTCCACTCCGTCTGACTATTTTTTAGCGACTGGTAGTCGTAAATCGTACTCATATATAACAAGAATTTTTACTATTTAAAATCTATATATCATGAATATAAGAGTATATACTTATATTCTTATCTTATATATAAATATATATAATATATGAATATAAATATATATATTCATAATACAATGTTTATTTACTTTTAATTATTATATATATATTTTGAATGCAATTAATAATAAAATAAATATTAGCTATTCATATCAATATGTGGTAGCTCATTGGTAAGACAATGGATTACTAACTCCGAGGAACCGTGTTCGAATCCGGCTGTGGCCTTAATTTGGTAGAAATCTGGCGGTAGAGCGTGATACTGACCAAATCACCTCCTTGCACAACCGTTGGTATAGTTACTATAGTAACAGAACTTCCTTACAAAGTACCGCACCTCTGACCTTTCATAAGTTGTAGTTGTACAGATTTAATTAAATTTTTTAATATCAATACTTTTGTGATATTATTAATGGAAATAATATCGTAAATTTTAACAATGCTGTATTTACTAACCGACATTTTATATTATTATTAGTACAGCACATCCCGTAACTGTATGAAAAACTGTCTATCGTTCCACACTATCAGTTCTCCACACTAACGGGCGGTCGGAGTGATTGAACTTTTGTGTGTCGTGATGGAGTTTAGAACCGAAGGAATTCTAGGCGCTCCACATAACTAAAAAAAATCCACACAGGATTTCAAACTCACGATCGTTCCACGTTACGCTGTGCGTGGAGCGGTTGGAGTTGAGTGATTATGTAGTGTGCAGAACGTCATTGATATATCATTTTAAGATTTGGTTTCAAAGAACATGGTTTTGGTCAGACGTCCTCTTTTATGCTAACGCCTAAATAATAACATTTGGGTGTGTTAGGAATGCTATAATGCTATTTATTCTGATATTTGGTGTTCTTCTTCTCTACGTACATTCGAAGCGCTCTTTTACAAATATATTTTTACAATATAGACAAATGATAAAATAATTAGTAAATTTTCGTTACCGATGTTTGTTTTCATATTTTAACAATTGTTCTTCAACGATTATACTTAATGAACAACAGTAGAAGAATTTATTTTAATAGTTTGTAAACTTGTTATTTACCATTAAAATTTTTCACTAAAATTAATTAAATTAAATTTTACTAAAAATTAAAAAAAAAAATTACTTATATATCGTTCCTTACTCTGTATATTAAAGTTAAAAAAAGAGTTCAGGGATCCAACAGAGATCCCATAATATATATATTTCTATTGGATAAATTTGGATAGAACACAGCAACTGAAAAGGAAATCCGTGTATTATAAAAACTAGATTGCTCCGAACAATTGAACAATATATATATAATTACAGTCATAAAAAGAGGGTAAATTATCAACTCGTATTGGTTTAACAATATTTCCGAAACAAATTCATTATTAGTAATATGAAAAATAGCGGAAGTATCGCAATGCACATAATGAAGAATGCAACAAAGAAACTAAAACAAAAATGAATCAGAAGTCAAGGAATTCTCAACTGTTTCAATCATGCAGACCTATCAATGAAGAATGGTTTAATGGACACCAGAACACAAAGAACGCCTCCAGCAAAGATTAACGTCCATGCGTTTCATTGTATCCTAGAATTAAGTGATTTAGAAAGGTTGAAATTTTGCAACGACAGAAGAAACGTTTTCCAATAAATAAAATATAAGATATTTGAAATTAGTGAAGTAGTTTTTATTAAAAATAAAATATTTCTATTTGTTAATATTCTTAACTTTATAATCATGACAGCATTTTCGTGCAGTAAAAACCGAAAAACCTGCATTAAAACCCCAAAATGGGTAAAATTGTATGTAAAATATCCTTAATGGAACTAATTTGAATCAAAATAAAAACATAGTAAATATTTACCACATTTGTACCGACATACTCAAAAAACTGAATTACTGATTAAAAACCTAAAATTGTATTCATCATAAGCTTACTGGAGCTAATTTTATTCAATAATATTTCATTCCTATAATAAAAACTGGAAATATCAATTTTAAAATTTTAAAACTATATTTAGATTTATGAATATTATCCAAAGTTTCTATGTAGAAATGAGTATTTAAAATATTAAATTCTATAATTAAACATCGGATTTTACATTTCCAAATTCCAGAATGCTGTATTATTCTTTACTTTCAATTTAATTTAATCAGGAACAAAATAACTACCTGTACCCATTAAACGTGAATTTGATTTTCTGAATTTTAGTATTTCCAATTTTTATTGAAGCTCAAATTGAGAGAATGGCATCATTATTTATTTTATTTTTGAATATAATTTATCCTTTAAAAATTAATTATATTACAGGTGTCACTAACTTGCGATTTCCTGAAACATAGGAATTTTCCTCAAAGCACGGACCCGGGCCAAACTTCAACGCCCGAAATAAGAATGACTAAACTGGTTTAGTAAATCATTTAATTTAATATTAATTATTAGTTTCATGACAATTACTTATCTTATTTTGATGTAAAAAAAATCCTGAAAATGTGCACATTTGTGCAGCACTTACAAAACTTTAGTGATTTTAAAATATATAACTAGAAACAATAGAAAGTTCGTTTTATGATTTCTTGAATTTTATTCAACAAAAAATCTTGTATGGCATCATTTGCACAAGTGTTTATGCCGAATAATATTATTATTGGAGTTAAAAATTATGAATACATGATGGTAATAAGGCCAATCTAGATATAGGGAGTTGAGATTTGGTGGTCCACTAAACCTTCGAATTCCTCTCGTATACAATCCTTACAATCTAAAATCCTTCGTAAAATTCGCAACGCTCCTTACTTTGCCACAAATAATTCATAAAGCCCTTAATATTTCATATATAACCGACTTAGCCCGAACCAGACATCAATCCTTCCATTATAAACTAATTAACCACCCAAACCAACTAGTTTCTAACCTTGCTTCCTTTTCCATTCCTGATAAAAGAAGATGGCTTCGAGACCTTCTAATGTAAAAAAATTAATTAGAGTGTTATCAATGGGTTGTTTCTCTACATGCCTGTAACACTCCGTTATGATCTTAGATCAAATTTACTGGATGTATTTTGAAGTAAATATCATTGAATCAATTTTTAAAAACATGAATAAATAGTGTCCGAAAATGTAAAAATCCTAAAATTTTCATTTTTCAATTATTGCTCAATATCTTTAACCACAAAAGTTAAAGGAACCTTGTTTAAAGAAATAAGAAATTTAAGTTAGAATTGATAAAATTGCAAGTTCTGGTGAAACGCTGAACAATTAGTTATTAACAAATGTTTTTGAATATTTTAAAACAATTTAACAGGTGATTTCAATATCGTTTTAATGTGCAATTATCTTTATCCATTCGTTTGGTGAGTGAGACCAATGGGAAGAAGCTCGAATTGAGGTAATAGCAAATGACTGGTAATGATATAATGAGGCGAGTCATGACGAACAGGCACCGAAGTGAAATCGTACCTGCTGGGACAGCAATGAAAGTGAGATCCGTTTCCTGGCATGTCTCTTTATAGGAAACCATTAGCAATGTTGCTCACAATTGCTGGAAAAAAGGCGTTTCGCAGGATAGTAGGATGATTTCAGAGGATACATCAACTGTAATGTATGTTGGGGGAATAATTGGAATGATTTCCGCAAAGGATCTCGACTCTATGCTGTTTGGATAACCACTTAACACGAAAGTATCGTAGCTTCCTGGTCCACCAAGAGGTCAAATGCTGTTGTGGCAGCAGATCAAATCAGTTCTGAATAGATTACTATAATTTTTAAATATATCTGTTAAATACGTGTAAAATTATTGTGGGTGTCGAGTAGAGACGTGTTTTCTCTGATCTACATTAATTTTATCTTTTTAACTCTTTCTGTCGATGACTGAATTGACGAGAATTACATATTTTAATGAATATATCGACATAGTCCAACTTCTACAATAAATGCGCAGGAATCCATACTTTTATGTTAAAATCATAATCTTATATAAGAAGAATTAAATATTTATGATTTTAAATTTAAAAAATAGGTTTTTACCTTACAATTAATGATGAATAACCTGGGCAGAATAGCCTGCAAAAGTAATTCTAAATTTAATGTGAGGAAGAAATTATAATTGAAGATGTCCTTGAGGATGGCTAAAATGGCCGAAACGTTGGACTGTTGAAAAATAAAAAGTGTTGAGACAAAAAAGGATACAAGTTTTGATTTATTTAATAAATAATTACCTTGTCTCAAGATTGTCAATAATTGTCTCAATTGAAATAATATAATTTAATAAAACTTATTTAGTAGTTCCAATGTTTCGGCCAGAATTTCCAGCCTTCGTCAGGACTAAGTACTAAGATTTCCGATCTTCTATAAGTAGCCCTGATGAAGGTTGAAAATTCTGGCTGAAACGTTGGCAATATTAAATAAGTTTTTTTAAACTTATTTGTGTTACTTTATGACCGCACCTCCAACCATCTTCTTCTCATATATATCATCCATGGTCAACTATATTCTCATCAAATGTACTATACTTTAAATGATGTACTAGATTTTCTAGTTTTAATGATATGGGGCTCCAAATGATTTTTTTTTCTTTTTTAACGTTTTGAAACAGCCTTTTTTGCAACAATAATTGCCAGCATTTTTATTCCCCCTAATTATACTTAGTGGACTTTAATTAGTAATTATACATAGTTTTCATTTATGTAATCTAATATGACGGTAAGATAACTGACTGTTCTCTTGCTCTTGGACTCTTTGGGTTCGAGTGTTGACTTCCTCAATCTTTTTCGAGGATTCATGTTATAATTGCAACAGTTCTTCAAGCATACGATTGTTCTTATTGAATACATAGTTCGGCAAATGTGTGGTTCAAGTTTCAGGGTTTTTCCTTTTGCTTTCCAGTCATTTTGCTTAAGCAGCTCATATTAAAAAAAAATACATGGAATTATCATTGCGTATTTTTATGACTTTGTATCAAATTAGATATGTATTACAAGCTACTCAAACTGAGCGTGTTACAGTCAGAGTTAACCATTTTCTTTGTTTAGGTGTATATTTATTGACTGCGTTAAATCGTAAATATAGTTTAACGACATATAATAGTTGTAGGTAGTTTTCCGTGATAGTATACAAAGCATCTGTAAGAGCCGGGAAGAAAAAAAGGAGTTATCTCACCCCAATTTTTGATTACTTTAATGAAAATTATGTATAATTACTAGTAAAAACTGATAAGTTTGCCAGATAAGGGGAATAAAAAATGGCGGCTATTTCAAAATTTTAAAAAAACATTAATTTTTCATTCGGAGCTTTATATCTTAAAAATTACCAACAACACTAGAAAATATAAAAGAACATTATTTAAAGAGGGGTAAATTTGATGAAATATGAGCCATAATAGAGCTATTTACGTCCAATAGTTCTCGAGATATAGCCTTTTAAAAAAGCGACATTTCATAAAAATGTACTTAAATATCAGTAGTTAGTGAATCTATTTTGAGAAATCTATATATCAATAACCATTCAACGTACAAATGTCTATTATCACTCAAATTAAAGCTAGTTTAACGTATTATAAAGTTGTTTATGACCTTTACCTTCGTAGGAATAGTAGCTTTCATGATGTTTGCTAAAATAAATTGATTTATAGTTGTTCGGACAAAAGGTTTGATTTATGAAAAACTTTATTTCAGAAACCATTGGACACACAGATGTCTGCCACCATTCAAATTAAAGCTAGTTAAATTTGCTATAAAATAGTTTATAACGTTCATCTTAGTAGGAATGGCATTTTTTATGATATCTGACAAAATAAACTCACAAAATGTTAATTTCTAGTTGTTCGTATAAAAGTTTGGATTTTTTAAAAAATATATCTCGAAACCCATAAGATTCACATATGTCTGCTAACACTCAAAGTAAAGGAACTTTTACTAACTATAATGCAGTTCCTGACAGTTATCTTCGTAGGGGTAGTAGTTTTTATGATATTCCCATATGAATATAAATTTGGCAAATGAAAATTCGTCCGAACCACTATAAATCGATTTATTTTAGCAAATTTCAGGAAAACTACTACTCCTACGAAAATAAACGTCAAAGACTACTTTATAGCTCATATTAGAAGAAGATATTTGACCGTATGAAGTAGATTGTAGAAAGATAGTTCAGGTGGCGGTAAATAAAGTTAACAAAATAGTTTA
>NW_027113379.1:79430-83817 GCF_000696795.3 Halyomorpha halys
TACGACAAATGGCTTTTGAGATAAAGATTTTTCAAAATAAATTCACTAACTACTGATCTTTCAGTACGTTCCATACAACATTTTTATAAAATATTGCTTTATAAAAAGCTATATCTCGAGAATTATTAAACGTAAATAGCTCTATTAGCGCTTACATTTCAGAAAATTTACTCTAATTTATATGATGCTCTCTTAGATTTTCTATTGTTAGATATAGAGCTCCGAATAAAAAATTAATTAATTTTAACCGTTTTGGAACAGCCACCATTTGTTATTCCCCCTACCTATACTTGGCAGACTCATCAATTTTGACTAGTAATTATACCCAGTTTTCCCAATTAAGTAAGAATAAATTGGGGTAAAATAACTACCTTTTTTCTCCTCTTGGGCTCTTGTACAATAAGGTTTAACTAATTTACTTCGAGTGAATGAACCGAATCAAATTTAACTGAGCCCGGTGTTTATTATTTCTAGTTACAATAAAAAAAACCCACACAGTTGCCAATCCTCTTCTTTTCCTAGCGAAAATAAAAACATCGGCTAGGATGATAATGAACAACATACCACGGTCGCCTGCTGTTACCCCATGGGTGGCGTGGAAACGGACAGCGGATGGTGTGCGTCACAACTGTTTATCCGTCACTCCACATCTCAGTCACGTTCGTCTATATCTATCCCAGAACAGGGGGGATTAATTATTTCCTTCGTTAGGAGTAAGCTGACGGAATCCGATTTTTGTCAAACCAAGACCATCCCCAACTATAAATCTACTTGACAGAGCTCTAAAGAAAACGAGTAGAATCAATAAATCACTGCGTGAATAACATCATCAAGTATAAAGAAGACTTACAAATATGGTACATTACTCAAAAATAGATTCATACATGCATTTATATATACTTATATAAGTAAAGTTTCATTTTTATGAAGATATGAATTTTCGAAATCTGTTTTAGAACTTTGTGTCATTTTTATATACTTATTAATGCATTATTAGTTGATATAATATTTCTAAGAATGTGGAAGATAAGGCCAATCTAATTTTTTTTAAGCTAAATGATTTTGAGTACTTAGTGTATTTAAGTACAAACATACTTAACAATCGTGATTGATTTTGCAATCATTTACATCAAACTTTATAAAGATTGAGTACTTTTGAAATTACTCATGTACTAAATTAAATTTCATGAAGTTCATGCACTTGAAAGCTATATAATAGACATTTCTGAGTAATTTCATGATCAATTCTTGTCCTATTCAAATACATTTTACTTTTATTATTTTATTATTATTTTACTATTATATTATTATTTTATATAAAAACAAAGTTCTTTAAACGATTTTGAGTAAAATGTTTTTTACTGTGAAAATTATCTTCTTTGTTTAAATTCGTTTATTTAAAAACCATTCATATATTACATCGTTTTGGGCCCATTGCCTAATTATCAGGCAAGCTGCAAATTTCATCAACAATTACATTTATTTAGTATATAGATCAAATAGTATTTTTTTCTCAAAAAGAATAATAAATGAATTGTGGTATAAAATAATAAATAATATAGGCTTGTAGGAACCAATAATAAAGATAAATCTATAAAAAAATAAATACTTCGCTAATATTAAAAGCAAATATTTAAAGAAAATAACGAAAACAAAGGGGTCAATATAGAAAAAAATGGCAATAGAAAAGAAATAAATCATAACTATTAAATTAACTATGACTAAGAGACAAAATAAAAATGACATCCAAAACATATTACCACTTTAATATAAAATTGAAACTATGCAAAAACAATAAGTTAAGAAATTCTTAGAAAAATATGAAGAATAAAATTGAAAAAAAAAATGAATTTACAATTGTGAATGAATTCAAAGGAATACAGGAATACGTACTGGAGCGACTTCAAATTTTATATGAATAGAAGAAAAAAAATTTAAATATGAACAGTAATACAGCGTTGGTCCACACACAGTATAAAACTCAAAACAAATATTAGATTTCGCAAATCCAGTAATGATATATACTGTATTTCTGAATTCTAGAGTTCGTTTTTTAATTTTTTTTAACTATTACTTTACACACAAATGTAGGAAACAATTACACAAAAATAGGAAAGTAATGAATCCATCCACATAACAACAAACATAGAACAGATAGTTAATTTCAAGAGAAATACAATAAATTTAAGTATATATTAAAAAAAAAAACATTATTAATTACTTGAAAATATACAATACAATTTCCAACAGACATTTTTTCAATGAAACAAATTAACAGTGGTAATAACAATTGAGATAATGATTGACCCCCCTACATTAAAAATTTTAGTGTAGATTAAAAAAAAAAATAGATAATATTGTAAGTTTTTTGATATTAAAATTTTAAACATCAAACAACTTACAATATTATCTATTTTTTTAAAAATAGATAATATTGTAAGTTTTTTGATATTAAAATTTTAAACATCAAACAACTTACAATATTATCTATTTTTTTAAAAATAGATAATATTGTATATGATTAGAATTTAAATTTTAGACTTAAAAAAGGGGGGCTATTGTAACATAAATACGTAAACAGAATATTTATTTTAATCACATGAAAGCTCATTATGTCATTTTATCTGTATGTTGAATAAAATTAATTTTTGATTTTCTTTATAAAGGAAGATAATTTTCTATACATGTAACTATATAATACTGAAAATCTTCCAATCATTTTAACCTAAATTATATTGAAAATGTAATATGTATGCTAATACTAAATGATGTTTCAATTACTTTACTTTTTTTTTATAAATATAATATACGGTTTGAGTATGGATTTCCTGTACTCATGAAGTCTTCCTGGAGTACAGATCACTTATACTCACTTCATTATACTTTCTTTACTGTACTTGAAAAATTTGGAGTCTGGGTATTGTAGTCAGTACTCAAATATTTTGAGTACAAGTAAAGTAATCGTACTCAGCTTCTCAGTACTCAGAACTAATTTTATATTAGATTACTATTCCATTAAATTTTCCAAATAACTCATTCGAAATATCTATGAATGTAAATAATAGTGACAATGATTGCTGGTACTATTTCAGCCTCGGTTTCTCAGAGCTGCTAACAGATAAGGGTCCCATCCATTCCTCCTTCTCGCCTGTTTATCAACACATCCCGTTTCACCATCTTCCAAGAATTGATGAGCTAATGTTATCTTATCTCCCTCCTTTTAATACGAGGCGAGTTTGGTACAGCCAGATTTCAGTCAGTATCAGTACTTGTGTTTTTTTTTACCGTATTTTTGAATTATTTCACATAAATAAATAAAGGCTGAAAAAATTAGGGTATCCACAGATTCATTCATAGGCTATTCCGTTACTGATAATTACTATGATGTCAATTAAGTGTTAGGGGGATCCGATAAATGAAATGCCTACAAATATCATTTCATTGGGTAGACTTAATTTACGATTTAAATATCAAGAACATATCTGATGTTACGGAATATTTATATAAAACTCATAGCGGTCCTTAATTAACCCTCCTTTACAAGCCTTCATACTGACCACGCAAACATAATCATTGGGTCACTTAAAACACATTACTTTATAGCTATGTTTTGCCAGGAATTCAATAGTCATTTTTGACATTTATGAAAGAAAAACATAAATCTTTGACATCGTTTCAACTAATGCCGATAATTCCAGCACTTAAGAATAGTGTTAAAAGTAAAAAAAATACAAATTATCAAGAAAATAAAATGTTTATTGGAAGAAAATAAAACAAAGGAAAATGTAAATTAACATTTAATAAGCAAAAGAATAAATCAAAATTTGGAGAGAAAAATATAGACCTAAAAAACTTAGGCTTAATCATAAATTAAAACAAAATAAATAAATTAATGGTAAAGTTAAAAAAAAATTAAACAAAAGAACGTAATAGTTCAGTAATTCTGAAAGATAAATCTGTATACGGTATAATTTATTTTTTCCCCCAAAAAACTCCAATCAACTATTCCACAAGTTCTTTATTATTAATATTTTAATTGAAGAGAAACAATAATCTGCCAAAAATGAAGGATATAAGTGTTCGAATACACATTTACACAATATATACAGAAATAGAAGAAAAAAAACGGAAAAAAATTTAAGTAATAAAAATTTAAAAAAAGATTAATTAAAAATAATAATAAAGAAAGGGTGATACTATTTTGATTTGTATATATAAACATATGAATCTATATAAAAATAAAATAAAATAATTTATGAAGAGAATTAATACAATCTGCCACTAATTAAGGGAACTAGTGTTCAAATACACATTAACACAATATATACAGAAATATAAGTAAAAAACGGAAAAAAAATAAATAATAACAATTTAAAAAATCAATTAA
>NW_027113379.1:85117-86693 GCF_000696795.3 Halyomorpha halys
CAAAACAGATATGCGTCTTTTCATTCCGAACTCCTTAACCATCCTAACCCATTAATTCTTAATCTTTCATCCTTAACAATCCCTGATAATCCTCCGAGGCATCTGAAAAGAAGATGGCCACGAGACCTTCTAATTTAAATTAATGTTTTAAGTACCACCAATGGGAGGTTCCTTCCCAAGATTTTCAAGTGTATATGAAACATACAACATATTTACTTATTGTATTACTTTGTACAGTTGTAAGTTACATTAAATAAATAAAATTTAAAAAAAACAGCAAAAAATGAAAGATAAAAAAGAAACTGGTTAATAAAATATTAGCACTTATATTCTGTTGGGCAAATATAAAAATGATTTTTAATCTTAAATGACAAATGTCCTGACAAATTAATAAGAATAGGATAATGGACAGAAGAGCACGAAACGTTATTTAGGTGTAAAAAAGGAATAAAGAAATGAAAATTAATATAATTAAGTTTAACAAATAAATCCTTTAGAATTTAATTGTAACAGAACAACTAATTATTTTATATTGAAATAATTATGCTGCATTATTTAGCGGAACAAGATTAACCAATATTTTACCCCAGTATCTCCCACAACACTACAGTTACCGAAATGTAACCACCACATGCACGATGAACACATACGTCTATTTTTCCTTGCAGGTGCATAGTCCATTAATTTCATTATACTAGCACCAAAATAGCTAATAATATACGACATTATTCTGTATAAAATCAATAGATTATAAGTATATTTTAAAAAATAGCACTTTAACTCTGCTTTTTAAAAAATTGTACAATATAACTAAAGGCATTAAGTAATTCAATTTGAGAGTCGATCCATCAACTACGGTTGTAACTTGATTGAGGTAGGTTCCATGATTTGGTTAGCGGAATGTCAGTTACAGATCGGATTATCTACCAACCCAATTTGCAGTCTTCAAGTGATTATGTGGGATAATTGGTTACGAAATAGTATTTTAATATTTGAGGTATTCATGGTCTTTAGTTTAACATGTTAAATGGAAAAACTTATATTAAATGGAGAAATATTTCCTTCTTTTACCATGTTAAAACGATATAACATGGTTGAGAATCTGTTACTAGGTATGTTAAATGGAGAATGACGTCACGCTACAGACCAGCTAAGTTCGTCTCATTTTTGTTGTGTTAGGTTACTTGCTCGTAGTTTGTGTTTTGATTATGTTAGTATCATTATTTAGATTATTTAGAACACCTAAAATTTCTTTAATACTAATAAAGCAATGGATGACAATAATAATGTAATATTGACACTTGTAAATTAGCTTATTTGATTCTCTTCCTTACAAGTTAGAAGATCAACAAGACACTCAGTAGCCAAACTTCCACACAACCTCCACTTTTCACTCAATTTAGGCATGTTTTAATGAAAACTTAGAAGTAAAGAATAACATGAAATTGTTTTTTTTTTTTTTTTACAGGATCACAATCAGGTTTCTTTTTTTTTTTTTTTTTTGAAATTGATAGATTTATTTATTGATAGATATTACAATCTGCCACACAGTTGTGGGCAATAGGTAATATTGATG
>NW_027113379.1:87735-91907 GCF_000696795.3 Halyomorpha halys
ATTTTGATCATTTATAACTATTACGTATTGCTCAAGATTGTGGCAGATTGTAATACTTATCAATAAATAAAATTTCATATTAAAAAAATAGGAGGAGTATGGGGGGGAGGGTTCTTCACCCTCCAAATAATCTGAAAATCCGATAATGTTCTGGAATTTTGTGAATCTATTTCAAACTCAATAAGATTAATAAATTCAAATACTTATAGACGCTATTTAGAGAGGTCAATTTTGCAAAAAACTCCTCCCCACAATCCTTGGTATGTTGGGAAATCCTGCAAAACTTATTAATAAATTTGAGATTCATGCCTCCCTAAAAACATTTTTGAAGTAACTTACCTAAACTTATTCCTGAACAAATTACTTGTTCGACGTAGATCAAGAAACAGTTCTTTATAGGTTGTGAAAGGTACACATTTTTAAAGGTACGTCGATAAGTTTAAATATAAAAAGTATAAGTGTATTTGGAAAAAAAAAAATATTCGTATACTATAGAGTGGTCTAAAAATAGATAAAGGAGATAAGAAACTTGAAGCAGGGTAAAAAGCACCAAATATTGATAATAAATTATACTTTAGCCTCATTTAATCTCGGGCCAAGTTCACCCCCTACCCTCACAGTTCCTACACCCCCTGGCTTATACTAACTTTATATCGTTACTTAAGCAAACTTAATAAAGTAATAAAGAGTGTCAAAAATCTTTTAAGAAGATTTTTTTCGTATGTTTCATTAGATTATAATTTTTACGATACTTTAATTACATATTGCATTTAATTCAACTTTAAAGGGAGTATTTTTTTTATTTTATAACACATCTACATAATTTACGTAAATAACATTTACGAATAAACATTTAATATTCTGACACCTCTTAAAAAATTTAATATCTTTTTAATCAGTCGTTAAATACTTTATAATGTTAGCTGAATCTTGTTCTGGTGTAATAACATTAACACTGTATGTAATATGTGTTTTAACTTATTTATTTATTAAATTATTTTATTTTATTAGTATTATTATTTTTATTTATTTACATTTTTTTTAAACTTATTTATCCATTCAAGTGTTTTTTGTAACCAGCTTTTTATTTTATTTTCCTCTGAATCTAAGTCTTTGTCTTGTTCTCGTAAAATGTATTTATTTGTTTGTTTTTTGGTAAACTGATCTACTTCTATTAATGGTCTGATCTCGCATTGCCGTCTAATAGTGAATTTGTTTAGCGGGTCACTGGAGAGTATCTAGGAGGGTGAATTCGGGAGAGCGAATTTGTTGATCAGTTGAATTAAAAATTGTGAAATGGTGAAATTGAAGGAACAGAAAAGGGAAAGAAAAAAAGGAATGAATTGAAACATTTGTATTTGGTTTATAGACCGAAATTTATTGCAAAAGGAAACTGTAGGGGAAAAAAAAAGGTTTTCTTTCTATTTTATTATACCATGTAATTATATGTAATTTATATATGTTCGATTACGGATTGATAAGTATGATGTGTGATATAGCAACCTGATGTATTTGGGCAGCATAGGTGAATAAAGTATTTCTCTCTCTCTTTCTGAAGTCACTATATTAGAGAGTTTCTTTTCTAAACTGTCTGTCGAACAGATACATTGCCTCCTACATCTGGAAAAACGACTAACTTGGAATCCCCACACAAGACTGAAAAAAAAACAACAGAAAACTGCATGTCGATTCCGACTATTACATCATTTACTAGATAAATGTCTAATAACGTACGTATAAATGACTGTAATAACGTCTATCAGGATATACAGAGTTGAGCATTGGGGCTCCACTAAACTTTCGACTTCCTCTCGTATCCAATCATTTCAACCCAAAATCCTTCGTAAAATCCTCAATGCTACTTACTTTGTCACACATAAAATCATCAATAAAGACAGATATCAATCCTTACCTTATAAACTTCCTAACCAACTAAACCCACAAATTTCTAACCTTGCTTCCTCTTCCATTCCTGACAATTTTCCGAGGCGCCTGAAAAGATATTCTCGAGACTTTCTAATGTAGAAGCGTTAGAGTGCTACCACTTTGTAGTTTCTCTACACGTCTGTATCATAACCTTATAATCGAACATCACATTTAATTGATGTATTTTTACGTAAATAAGTTGTAAATAAAAAAAAAGTCTAAAGAGTGGTCCAGTAAAGCAGTCGGAAGAGATAACGAAAGAATTATTAGAAGTGTGATCATAAATGAACAGGCCTATAAACCTATAAAGAGTAAACTGAAGCGTAGATGGGTGAATTCTATTGTGTATTGGTATAAAGATTTTTAAGTTCTTTAGCACTAGTATGTTGTCAAATATAGTTAGTGTGAACGGCATCTAACCTTAGCGGTCGCCAGGATTTTCATTAGTAGACCTTCAAAAAGTTAAGAAAAACCTTTGATTGAAATTCTTTAAAAAAAAAATTAAAATAAAGTAATTTTTCACAATATAAATTAATTAAAAACAAAAGTAAAATGTATTACAAAATTTAACTGAAATGTTAGTTCTAAATAAGAATGTAGGAAGCTACTTTTCTATGTCTCGCGGATCTAATGCAAATCTTTTATTCCAAAAAAAATTAGATTCCCAACAGCTGTATGGTCTACCAGACCCAGTTTGGTACCGAAAGCTTGTGCTATGGCCAGAAAAGCACTCGAGCAGTAATGTTTGCTTTCAAGAGCTAAAGATATATGGTCAACACTCGTAGACCTTGCTGGATTGTGGAATGTATTGAGCGCAATCCCAACTCATAGTAGTGGAGGACATTTATATATACTGTGACGTTAAATTTGCAATTCACATTCCATGATTGAAAATTTGTTAAAAAAAAAAAAATAAAATAAAGTTAATTTTTACCTAATTATTACGAAATCATTCGTAAATTTTCAATTCTGAACAATAATAAAAAATTAGGTGATGTATTTGAAGGTAAGACCCATTTCCACCCGACAGATAGCTACAGTGGAAGTAATATCTCAACAGTAAAAACGTATGACAGTGGTTTTTTACACGCTGAAACTTGTTAACCGTTCAATTTATTGAATTAATTGATGACTAAATGCAACAAAACACAATTTTCATCCTATATAGGTAACATATAGGAAACATGCAACTTTATAAGTTAATTTAAGGTTAGGGTTATCATGTTAAGGTCCGACTGTTCACTGTCAAGGTGTCTACATACGTCAGTTACATGTAGCATAATACTACTATCAAGCAAATCATGATAGTAGGACAAGTATTGCTACGACGAAATATATCATAATTTCTATAGTTAATCTATTATTATCAGTTACATATCTTAATATATTTCGCCTCTATCTACATCTCTATCGTCTTCATCAATTCACCTACCTAACGTTTATCCCTATCAATCTACATTTTCACCTCTGCAAGTATCTCCATTATTCTTTATACATATTCTGTTTCTATAGCCCACATTACAATATCAATAGCAATTAACTAGTACCAATATTAATTAAGCCTAATAGTCACTTGTAATCACCAATAATATCTACCATTGTTATTTAGTAATGTTCTTTTATTAACCAGAGCTCTGTAGAATGAATTTAACTTTATTTCTGAACATCTATAAACAACAAGTATCGTTTAAGTTTCATTAATTTTCTCATTAAATATTTCTTTTTTTTTTTTTTGTATATTTTTATTTATCAAAGAAGTTATGTTAATTTTTTTTTTTCTGTTGTCAAGTATTTTATCATTTTCCTTGTAGTATTTTATCTTTTATATTTTCTTCTATATTACTTATTTTTATATTAAATATTGTTTTAGTTTATTCTGTATTTTATTATAGTGCATGTTAACATTTTCCTTTTTTTCTCTGTTTCACCTATTATTTTTTCATCATTAACTCATTCATTTATAGGACTTTTTAAATTTTAGTTTTATATTTTTTTTATCCTCTATCAACACAGTATTTTTATTTATTCAACACCAAATTTAATTTGGTTGGCCTTACATGGTTAATGCAAGATGAGAATTTTTTATTTTTAACAATTGATTATGGGGGGGGGGTATAATCTCATACAAAAGACACCCCTAACTATATACAATGTTCTAAATAAATAAAAAAAAATGATTTATCGATATTTACTACTGTATTAAAATACATAGGCATACAATAAGTAAATCATACATTAGTTATACA
>NW_027113379.1:92462-93154 GCF_000696795.3 Halyomorpha halys
CCTCCTTCATGAGATGACAGTGGGTGAGTCGAGTATGGCCTATCCGAAGACGGGTTAATACATCTCTGTAGCAGATTCAGGTTTCCGGGTGGACGTTCCACCACATGCTGGATTCCTAAATTGTTGTCTCTCGTGATGAACCATTCGTCCTGCCATCAATTTTCTTTGATTTTCATGTAGATGATGCTATGACTTGCCCTGTATTTATAGCTAGTCTGCCTTTTCTTTCCCGGTATCCCACAATGACCTGGCAGCCATAAAAACAAAACCCTAATCGGTCATGGTAATAATATTAATCGGTGTCTTGGGGGAAAAAAATAATATAATATAAATAATAATTCATTATAAAAGATAAAGATAGAGTTAATAACAATGACATTTAGGATTTAACAAAATAAATAATTGACTTCTAATGAAAAAAAAAAAAATAAAGTGAATTTAGGAAAGAGATGAAGAGAAAAAAAAAGTACAACAGAACTGATAAACATAGAACTTAAAACAGGGTATTCTGCAGAAGCCTGGGGTTCAGTCTTCGGGTTGTGGTTGGGTTTCCCAAGTTGTAGGTCACTGCTCCTTTAACTATATAGGGAGTGGAACTTCATGAACCTGTTTTTGAGAGCCTCAAATTGTGGACATAGTGTAACGCCGTTAATAGGACAACCAGTGTGTGGCCCCAACATCAATATATATAT
>NW_027113379.1:96214-100872 GCF_000696795.3 Halyomorpha halys
TATATATATAAATTCTTGCTCCTTTGATATGGGTCAATGATATTAAAATTTCGTTTAGCTCGAACTTAAAGTGTTTTACTCTCAGGGTAAGAATTTTTTTTCGTTGAGTAGCATCGTTAATTCATGGCGCCAGGAGCTTGTTGGAGTCGCGTGGAGTGATCAGTATTCTGTGGCCGCTTCGACATCACAGTATACCTTGAGTAAAAAGCTACGTGCAATGCGTAACAGGCAATCTTACCCTTCATTTTCTTCGAATTTCTAACTTGTTGAGTGCCATTACGAACGCAGGGTTCTTTAGAATCGATCTTCCATTTAGCCAATTGAAATGTTTCTCTTAGGATAGAATTTATATGGCTTCTTTTACGATAACAAGCAGTATCCAAATCTCAATTTTACCAGATTTGGAAGGTTTTATTAGGCTCAATTATTATTTAATTGGTTTTTAAATTATACAGTAAACTTTTAAAAAATAATACTTATCTCCCCCCCTTCCCCCTTTTTATTATTTTTTTTTCAAATCATCGAAAATAAAATGCGTAGAAATAAAGACCTATACATTCTGCCTTTCCTTAAAATTTCCTATACAGAGAAAGAAAACAATCAGTACAAACAAGGAATCTTTTATTGATTTCGATCATACAAAAAAAACATATAAAACCTGAAATCGTTTAATTAAATACATATTTATATGTATAAAAGGGAAAGGTCGTATCTTTGTCCACAATAAACTTTTGAATTACAGGACCGGTGTATACATCGGGACCTGCCCGTGCTATACTGCAGGTGTCCCGAGTGTAATTTTATGTTTGAAATTAATGTGTGGAAAAAGGGGGCTGGAAATCGTGAGACTTTTCGCTAACTGACATGCATATATTTTTTTTATATTTATAAAACATTAATCCCTGGAGGGGCAGTTATAGTTAGTGTGTTAGGTTTTAATTATTATGTATGGTAATATCAGAACATGGCAATGGGGTCTCATAGACTGATTAAATGTGCTTATCTGTTGTGACTGTTGGAAGTCTCGCTGTCGCGGTCACTTCCTCGTCCTGTAGCCGCTTCCCTCGTCGAGGTGTACGGTGGGCGAAACGGTGAAGACCGTGCAATCTTCGCCTATGTCTGTAAGAAGACGTCCTTGTTCCTCAAGGGCTGGCCAGCGTGTCCTGGAGCCTGGCGTGATGGTAGGGGTAGGCCAGGTCCTAGCCTGCATGATGCTTAAGCTGGGGCGGCATTGCAGTCGCGGCGTCTTCGGGGTCTTCCGGTGTTCGCGGCAAGGGGGGGCATTAGAAAATGAGACCCCCGACCCCGACTTTATATAAATCAAAAAAAGAACGAAAAAATCGGATGACTTAAATCCGACAACCGGTTTACGTGAAGTTTTTCTCAACGTGTTCCGTTTCAATAAGAGAAGATAATGAAATCCACGAATTGTCGAGTATAAAAAGAAAGGATATGAACAAACTTGAGCGTTTTTGGTTTGTAGCTCAGAAAGTATGTTATTGTGCACCAATACAACGTAACCAGAAACGTATAATTTATTCTCCAGGAAGAGACATATCGTACAGATGTCTCTTCCTGGAGAATAAGAAGTAAGTATTACTGATTCTATTAAGCTATGTTATATTTACGAAAAATCATAAAAAATGTGGGTAAAGTAGGGGAATAATTTCTTTTTTATAAAAGAGTATTTCATATTCATTTTTAGTGGCGTTTCCAAGTAACAAATACCATTTTTCATAGAAATTAAAAATTGACATTTTTCACCTGGATTTATTGGGTTTTTCCCCCCCTCTTTTTGTGACTATTTTTCATATAATCGTTCATAACTCCTCTGTTGCCGGGTCAGCAAGCAGGCAATAAAATTGTCTTAAAGAATGAAAAAAAAATCACCAAATATGGAGGTTAGCATTTTACCACACTTTGAGACATCCGTCGGTCTGACCAACAATACAAATTTGATTTTCGTTCCTTATCGCATATGTAGGTTTAATTTTATATTACAATATCAAAATAATAAATTATACGTAAACGATTAATTTTAACTAAATACAATAATTTATAACAAACTCTTTGACAGAATCCGTGAACATAAGAGCGTAGGAGGGTATGTGAAGCAAATGAGAGAGGAAACTAAGGAATTGAAAATAACAGACAAGAACTGCTTAGATAGGGAACAGTACGGAAAAAATTTGAAATAAATAAATGTTCTTAAGGCAAATGAAGGAAAACGGAAGGGTACTGAGTGGTCGGAAGAGAGGAGGCAAAGGCACGCAGAAATGATGAGAAGATACTGGGAGAGAAGAAAAGAAAAAGTGAGAAGGAAAAAGTAATGATATTTGCGTGGTCTTGAAAGGCCATTCCGTGAAAAAAAAACTCAATTCTGTATACATCCTCAAATATAGGAATAGTGAAGCATTGTCGGGTCAGTAAGTTTATTAATAAAAATACATAAGAACTTACAAAAAATTTATTTTAATTAACCTTAAGGCCGGGAGACCCTCCTGCAGGCTCAGTCTGTAAAATAGTGTCCACCTTTTAACAGAGGGGAAACCTGGCGATTGAAAGTGATTGTGATCAAATCACTACCTTGCACTACCATTGGTCTAAAAACAGTACTTCCTCGAAAAGTACTGAGTCCTTGACCCTTCATGAGTTGTACCAGTATTTTTTTATTTTTTTTTTTTTATTTTTTTATTAAAGGATAATGTACTTTCGCTTTTTTTACAAGCAAAAATTTGTCAGGCTTTCAATGAACCATAAAAATTAAAAATAGTCATCAAATACTCCGAAATTATCGCTATATGCCCCAAGACTGAACAAAACATTAAACAATAAAAAATATAGTATCTCTTATGAAAATTTACTAAAAAATAATTTCGTTAATAATTAATTATTTTATATTTTCTTGTTTGAGAGTGGTTTATTTTATTCTTAATTAAGACAAATTTGATCCTTTTTTTTTTCTCTCAGCTTTATTCTTTACAACTTTTCCAACGTTTCGACCCTCAGGTCATTCTCAAGGATACCTTCATATTGATGTCATTTTCTTTTTCAAATCTTAAAAATGCAGGCTAATTGCCTTTGTCCCATATAACCTTTTCTAAATAATTTTTTCCTAGATTTAAACATTTTTTAAAAACTTTTCTTCCTTCATTCACATTTGCAACTTAAAACATAACCTTAGGTCGAAACGTTGGAAAAGTTGTGAAGAATGAAGTTGAGAGAAAAAAAAGGATCAAATTTGTTTTAATTAAGAATAAAATAAATAACTAAAAATGGTATGTGTAATCATAGGGTAAAGAAATATTTATTTCGACTTTAGTAAACTCTAATGCAGATGATTATCAATGCTAAGCTACTGATGTGCAATGTGAAACAGCATTCCTCGAAGTGTACATATCTTTGTATTTTGTGGTGAATGAACATATCCGTTTTACAATTTTTACTGAATATTTAAAACATTTTTAAAACTGTAATATAAAGAAAAGATATAAAATTTCCTAATACCATTGCCACTACTTAAATGTGGTACTTGAAGCGGCGTTGCCCGAGATGGAGCAACTCTCCAGTCATTTTAACTTTTACTTAGTGGTAGATTCATGAGATGAATCTTAAGTTTTCCAATTTGATTAGAGTACAGGTTTCAAAGCCATATCAAATTAACTTAAAAAAAGTAGTTTCTTAGATTTCCTTCTTCATAAAATTAAGAACATAAAGCTTTCAAAACTTTCACTGATCAAAACTTTAAATGTTTTAAACATTTAAAACACTTCCATATCCCAAAAAATTGAAGTAAAAGCAAATGATTTCTTTCATTGGGGTTAATTGTCCCAACATTGACCGCACAATAACATAAATCATCTATAATTCAATTAAATTTAAGCACGTTTCATATTTAAATCTAATAATAATTCACAAAAAAACTCGTATATTTTTCAATAAATTATACGTAGTAAGTTAAAGTACAATACTTTCTAATCGATGTGTATGACAGTCGTGAATGTACTGCAATAAAAAAAAAATATTAGGAAGGCGATTTAAAATAATTAAAATTTTTTTTAGTATGTTTTATAGTCCAAGTAATGCTTAAAAAATAATTAGGTTTTCTGATTAGGATTCATATTTTTTGAAAATGTAATGCTATTGGGATTATATCTACGGATTTGCGTTTCATTTTTTTTTTTTTAAATCAGTCCCGTATATGTTATTTCAATTCGAAAATTAGAATGGTTTGAGGAGATAATTATGGGTTTAAAACATCAAATTTTATTTTGTAGATTTGAATGCTCAACTTCCTGAACGTTTCATCCCTGGAGTAGAGAGTGGGGGAAGGGTAAGGGGACACATGTAGCACGTGACATTTTAGCTAAAGAAAAAAGGTTTGGAAGAATTTAATTTAAGTTGCCTCTACACGTTTGCCGAACTATGGCAAATTACTGTATTTTCATTGTGTGGATGAGTAGTTTGGTTTGGTTGGTACAGATTGGTCTGAATATAAGGCGACCCGTTGTTGAGTGTTGGTTTTTATATACAAATCAAAGAGGGCTTGTGCTTGTGGCAGTTTTAGAACTACCAACAGTCAAATATTTTTGCTCTTCGTGTTCTAATTAATTAAAGAAGTTTAATTAACCCCAGCCTTCAAATTTATTAAAAATATT
>NW_027113379.1:102407-111411 GCF_000696795.3 Halyomorpha halys
TTATTTATTTATTTTATTTTAGTATGTATGAGATCATTCATCATTATTACCTATTGCCCACAACTGTGTGGCAGTTTGTAATATCTATCAATAAATAAATCTATCAAATAAAAAAAAAAAAAAAAGAAGTTAGTCGATTTATGATTTATTTTACTTGTTCTACTTTTACTTCGTATATTCTGTTAGTAATTGTAGTTTGTTTTTTATATTATCGAATTCATTATTATAATTATACCTATTAAGGTTTATAATTCCGTTTTTATTTTGAACATTTTGTATTTTACTCTAAGGCTCTGAAGCCTAATTTTGACCCCTGTAATGTTATTCTAAAGGGATCAGTACCAGGATAAATAAATAATATTATTATTATAAAGTATAACATTATATAATTGTATTATTATTATAACTAATTAACACAATAATATAAATACAAAAACTCTATATAGACCAAAACAAATGTTTTAGTTCCTTATAAATATATTTCATATATTCATTCAAATATAATAACACATAAAAACAGGAGTAAAAAGTGATGATAATAGACAATTTTTATGATTTATTCGAATTTTTATTATGCAGTTAAGTTTTTAGTTGAGATAAACTCAAGTGAAACAAATCTATGTCGTTCGGTAACGATCATTCTTCTTACAATAAAAAACTTAATGAAATTAATTTTTTGATAAGTTATAGCAAAAGTCAATTGATAAAGAGATGACATGATTGTCAAAATAATGGAGATAAGGGGACACATATAAATATAATAATAACAAAAAAAAAATTATTGTACATAATTTTGAAAGAATAAATATTAAAGCTCAATAGAAAATGAATAAAAAACATAAATATAGTTATAGTGATGAACAATATTTACAATCGGAATAAGCATAATTAAAATAAAATTTAACTGTTTATATTTTAATTTCTGGTTATATTTTATTTTAAAACCAAAATATTTAATTAAATATGTACTGGGTTATTCTCAACGTCCAGTGTATATAAAATATTTACAGTTTGTAATTCACTAGATACAAATTCAATTTCAAAGACAATCGATCAATATCAAACAAACATTTTGAAATAAAAGATTAAAAATAACCCCTTTTGTGTTTTATCCAATATTTTTCAGAGAATTACATAAGAAAGGTGGTTTAGGCGTAATTTATACAAATTTTAGGGCATACTTCGGTTTAAATCTCGATTTATGTGTTACAATTAATCACTGTAAACTAAAGTAGCAGGTAATTCGTTTTCCCCGTTGTCAAATAGAAATTTTTGTATTAATATTTGTAATAAGGTTTGTTTGATTAGCAAGTATAACTTATACTTAGCAAGTATAACTACTCTCACCCAGAATTCGTACTTCAAGTGTTGGTATGCATACATGCAGTATATTGATTTAAGGTATAGCACAAGAGCCGGGGGAAAAAAAAAGGCAGTCATTTCACTTCAATTTTTTATTACTGTAATGAAAACTGTGTATAATTAATAGTCAAAACTGATGAGTCTGCCAAGTATAGGTAAAAGGAATATAAAAAATGGCGGCTGTTTCAAAACCTTAAAAAACATTAATTTTTCATTCGGAGCTCTATATCTTAAAAACTACCGACAACACTAGAAAATCTAAAAGAAATAATTTAAAGGAGAGTAAATTTTCTAAAATATGAGCCCTAATAGAGCTATTTACGTCCAAAAGTTCTCGAGATATAGCTTTTAAAAAAGCAACATTTCTTAAAAATCTACTGAAAGATTAGTAGTTAGTTAATTTATTTTGGTAAATCTATCTCAGGAACTATGTGACGTTTAGATGTCTATTAGCACTCAAATTAAAGCTAGTTTAACGTATTATAAAGTAGTTTATGACCTTTACCTTCGTAGGAATAGTATTTTTCAAGATATTTCCTAAAATAAATTGATTTATAGTTGTTCGGATAATAAGTTTGAGTTTTGAAAAACTTTATTTCAGAAACCATAGGACGTACAGATGTCTGCCAGCACTCAAAGCTAGTAAAATTTACTATATAATAGTTGATAACGTTTATCTTTGTAGCAATAGTAGATTTTATGGTATTCGCATATGAATATAAATTTGGCAAATGAAAATTTGTCTGAACAACTATAAATCAATTTATTTTAGCAAATATCATAAATACTACTACTCCTAAGACGATAAACGTATTAAACTACTCCATAGCCCTTTAAACTAGCTTTAATTTGAGTGATAACAGACATCTGTACGTCAAATGGTTTTTGAGATATAGATTTCTCAAAATAAATTAACTGACTACTAATCTAAGTACGTTCTGTACAACATTTTTATGAAATATTGCTTTTTAAAAAGCTATATCTCGAGAAATATTGAACGTAAGTACTTCCATTAGGACTTACTGTTTAGAAAATTTACTCTACTTTAAATGATCTCCTCTTAGATTTTCTATTGTTGTTGGTAGTTTTAATGATATAGAGCTCCGAATGAAAAATTAATTATTTTTAACGTTTTTAAAAATCCACTATTTTTTAATTCCCTTACCTAGGTATATGGAGTACACAAGAGGTGAGTAATAAGATAAAAATAAATGGATTCCTAATGCATCTGACCAGATTTTAGAGTGTCACTTACCATTTCTGTTCGACGGAATGCTATGTATGGTAATGGTATGGTACTTCAAGCGGGAGTGCATCAAACTCATAAGACGTAGGTGAAGCGGTTGGTCGCCTCCGGATGATTCGCGAGGTTGGCCTAGATGTTACCATCAGATTCTTTCCATCGGGGAACGGCTGTACGTCCAGAAGTGGCACAGTTCTCCCCCACATTCCTAAGCAACTTTCGAAGGAACCGCAGTCTCCATCCATGCAGCAGTACTTCGCATAGAGTGGCGAAAACGCCTGATTTGAGAAAAGAAATAGGAAATTGTGTGATTTTAATAGATATTTTTACGTCGAGTAAAAACTCGTAAGTATAATGTATAAACTAAACAGTTTTCACGTTATACGCAAAAATCGAATAATAAAACCTTGTACAAATCTGAATAAAATAACCAAAACAATCTGCATTAGCATCAACTTTTAACAACTCGAATTTTAGGGTTTCTGGAGATGAAAATAAATAATATGGAACTTCTGGAAGATTATTGATTGACCGTGTGTATGGAAGAATGGAAAAAACTCAAATAGTAGATAATTATACTATTTTATTGAGCCAATGTTTCGCCCCACGTTGCACGGCTTCGTCAGGGCTAAAAAAGATACAAATACTATAGTTACAAAAAGGAAAAAAAGAGAAATAAAAACGTAAGTGTAAAATAACAGGGGTATAAAATGTAAAAAAGTAATATATAATAAGAAAAACTAAAGGTTGTAAATAGTAAATGAAAAGGGTAATAGTAACAGATAGATAAGAGAAGAAATATTAAAGAAAATACGAATAAAGAGATGTAAAAAGAAAAAAAAAAATACAAATCAAATGATGAGACAGAATGCATACCTGTTTTTTATACTCCTGTACATTTTATACCCCTGTTATTTTACACTTATGTTTTTTTTCTCTTTTTTCCTTTTTGTAACTATAGTGTTTGTATCTTTTTTAGCCCTGACGAAGCCCTGCAACGTGGGGCAAAACGTTGGCTCAATAAAATAGTATAATTATCTACTATTTGAGTTTTTTGACCGCACCCGGACCATATTCCATTCTTCTAATATGGAACTTCATACCGAGAATACAAAAGATGACTAATCCGTAATGCGTTTGGAAGATAATGGTCGCGAAAGGGCTTTTTCCGATTCGAACTCCTATTCATATTATTCCTTTTTTCTCCTTTCGTTATTCATTAAATATTTTAATATTTTGTATTTATACATTTTTTATTATTACTAATAATAACAGCCGGTTATTTATTTCAAATAAGAAAAATTAAAGGTATTTTAAAGGAAGATTTTTTTTTTTAAATTCGTCATTTAAGCCCCGTTACATTATTTCAATGAGGATTAGACCCATCTGATGTGAAAGAAGACTTAATTTTACATATTTTACCAAGTTTGATCAAAATTTTTAGAGTAGCTTTTGAGAAAATACTAAAAAAGTTTAAACTAGAATCTCTAAAGAGGCACTTCCGATACGCCAATTTTATCGAAAATGTTACTGTTACATCATAGGCATATATCCACCTTAAATATGAAATTTCATTTACGTATGGCAATACTCTTCCTCTTACTATATATTCCATGTATGTAGGTAAGAGAAAGGAAACTAAACTGGAGTTTTAAACAAATTTATTCTACACTTAATTATAGCGTCATATTTTATTGTTATTGGATGTAATTTGTTTATTAGGTCATTTTCATTTTTAGACTTGGTTTTTATTTTTTTAGGATTCTTTAGTTTGGCATGGTTACGCATGCCATACAATATTGCCGTTACTAACATTCCTCTTCAGCTACATTCTGAGGTCAGCATTCTGTTTCTATTGTGAATCGTTAAATGTTCCGTAATTAGAGACAGTCAATTTAGTTTGAACTATTAGGGCTGATCAAAGCCATTGTTTGCCATTAACAAGGAAACAACAAATAGCATAGATTAGTTTCTGAGGTAGGTCTTTTCAGATTATGAATTCAATAATTTTCAACATTGGGAGTGCATTATAAGAATCTCTCGTCTAATGTGATTTGGTATAATATATCTTTATTTATCTATAACTATTACAATCTGCCACAAACATGGACAATGAGTAATAGTGGTAATTGAACACATTCATACCAAAAATTAAAAAAGAGAATAACAATAAGTAAAAAAAAAAAAAGTATAGTAAAATAAAATAAATAAATCTCTATATGTATATAAACAGAAAAATAAATAAATAAAATTAACATAATCAAGCAAAGTAAAATAAATTATATAGAATATTTAAAATCTCGACCAGAGGATACCCAAGCTCAATCTATTCCCCACGTATGAAGAGTTCGAGATCCGAGTGCAGCCCTGTCACCACGTCACATGTAATGAGCCAGTGGAGGTTGATTAAGTGCGCTGAAGTCGCAATCACTCTACATGAGCGAAGCATCTGGCCATTGGCAGAACTAAAATCGTCGATTTTATTTTACAAAAGGTCTCTTGGGCACTGCAGTTCCAATCTTCGAGGTGGATTGTAGGGATGGGTGGAACTGGATAAGGATTGAACCAAAGGATTAGGATGATTAAAAAGGTTTATATAGAATTTAGTTGGTATGAGGTCAAGGATAAAAGGGATACGAAGGTCATGGTGTAGTGTTCCGTTGGAAACGTGATAGAGTTTATTGACTATAGTTCGAAGGATTGAAAGGGTTCGATACATTTCATGTCCGAAGGTTTAGCTGTTCCCCAAAGTTCAAGTCAAAATATCTATTTCTTGTTTTAAAAAAATTTATTTATTGCTATTTACAACTGTACATTTAGTAAATTTGAACATTAAGGTCTATATGCATGATTTTATTTGTGACAAAATAAGGAGCATTGAAGATTTTATGAAGGATTTTGGACTGTAAGGATTGGCTCAACTCTGTATGTCCAGATATGCCTTATTACAGTCTTGCAGATCAGTCTTATGTAATGAATTGGAAGTTTCGACCGTTTGTCCAGTAAGTGCTATAATAGTCGAAATCGACGTGCAGTTTCCCGTCTTTTCAGTCATTGTCTTGTGTGAGGATTCCAGGTTAGTCGTTTGTCCAGATATAGTCCAGGGAAGCGGATCTGTTCGACAGGGGTAAGGGCAACATTATCAAAGGAGACTGTAGGGCAGTCGGCAGGTTTACGAAGGATGTTAAAGGTGGTTTGATGGGATTTGTTGAGATTTATTTTAATCCTCCAATTACAGCACTATTCTTCGATGGCTGGGATATGGGATTGGAGAGTCTGAGATGCAATTAAAGGGTTATTATAAACAGCAAGCACACATGTGTCATCGGTATACGTAGTGAGGATAGTGTTAGGATTGGTTGGTATGTCAACTGTATAGACCGTGTAGAGGATGGGACAGAGGATACTACCTTGAGGAAAATCAACGGACTGACTTGATATTTTTAAGAGTCAACTAATCCATCCCATTTAACATCAGAGTGAACTTTTACCAATTTTAAATTTATACAAGATTGATAAAACCACTTTCTGTATTATGTTTCGTTCAACAATATTTGAAATATTTAGATATGTTATTACGGAGACGTTTTAATCTTTTAATAATGAAGTACCCTGCTAAATTAGTACATATTTTCACTTATTTGAAAAATCAAAATGATATCAAGATGAAAAATTATCTGTTAGTTTGTTGTTTGTTAGGGCTTAACCCAAATGTTTCTTATTTTATTTTCCTAGATATCTGGAATTATCCCTGTGATATCTCGTATTCTTTATTGTTATTTTTTCCTCTCTTCTCTTTATCTTATTCATCTATTTTTTTGTTTCAATCCAAAGTTTTTGAACTATTTAAACTTGAGATGGTTAATGAGTTTAAAATTTGGTTGGAATCTTGTCTGATAGGTTATTCCTTCAAAAACAAATTAATACCAATTTTATGTTGTTGTTTTTTTTTTTGTCATTATTCAGAGTCATTGATACTCTTGGTCCTACCCCTAACCTATTTAAACCCGTAGCATATTATATGATAGTGATTTAGAAATGAGAAATCCTTACAGTTTAAAAAAAAACAAATCTTTGTTGTTATTTGAGCAGGTCTTTATTGAAATGAATTGAATGGGGCTTGAGGTTGTTTGAAGATATAGTTTTAAACTACAATTGATACATTATTACTCTTTAATTAGATCTTTTTTTTTTATTTTTTTTTTTTTACTATTTATCTAATATTGATTCAAATAAACTTAATTTTCGTTGGTCTTTTACTAAAAAAAATTTTTTTTTCAATATGTGTATGTTTTCACTATTTTGAGTTACCTTTATTTTAATTTTAATTTAACAGGTATAGAAGTAAAAAATTTAAAAGCATTTTAAAAACAAAATGTTCTAGATGTAAATATTACAGAGAAAATTTACTGCTGGTACATGAACCTCTTTTTCAGCTAAAAAACCAAACTTATAAGAAATTTAATACAGGCAAAACGCTGGACTTGAATTAATTATAATTTATAAATATAAGAGTTTAACCGACGACCTAACCATACCGAGTCTTTTTTTTTCAATCAGATTAAACTCTGACCAAGTCAACTGAGGCAAGTGAAGGTAATAAATTCAAAAGTAATCGAGTAGCAAATAAAATAATCAAGTAGCGGTTCTGTTTATAAACAGATGTGAATGATTTGAGAACAGATCATATAGGCTTTCCTTATGTTTTTCGAGAAATATTATGCCCCTGTTTTGTTAAATACATATCATGTCCCCAATCATGCCTAAACTTGGATTAAAAGCTGGATGATAAAGCTTTTAATTAAGAAATTTTAATTAAAATTGTAATATTTCAGATTATCTGTAACTGATATAGCCCAAACCAGATATCAACCATCGAAATCCTCTAGTTTCTAATCTTGCTTCTTCTATTCCTAACAATCCTCTGAGGCGCCTGAAAAGAAGATGGCCTCAAGACCTTCTAGTGTAGAAATATGATTAGTGCAACCAATGGGTAGTTTCTATATATGTATCATTCCATATTGATCTTACATCAAATTTTCTTGATGTATTTTTATGTAAATACAGTTATAAATAACAATAACTAAATGTAAATAAAAATTTCAGATTAATATTTTTTTATCATTATGGATACATATGCACCATATCGATCGTTGCTGATACAACTCCAAGGAGCATTACAGAAAGGAGAGGGCTGAGATTTCAACATATGAAGGACGAACCGCTCACGAACTGATTAAAAGAGCTACTTTTTACTGAACGGTTTTTGAGGAATGATTTTTTCTGTGTTGGTCCCTAGAAAGAGTGGTAAGCACTGCACTACTTGACAATACAAAACGCAAAAATTTGAGAATGACTTTATAAACAGACAATACAGCGAGTGGTTGGTCGAAGTTCAACATGGCACAATCTCACAAGAGGAAAAAGGCAATCCTTCCCCGTCGGACGCACCCAGCTAAGACCCCTAAGGAGCGACGGTCCGATATCACTTTTGAAATATTAGCTTAAAACGGGAAGGAGAGACTCTTAGATAGTTTAATCTAGCAATAAAAAGCACCTGAAATTGAAAAACGGCATAAATCCTCCACTCCCACCCTCCATGGCAGCCTTACTTATCTGACTTTTTAAACATTATAATTATAGCGAGTAGATTGGTCTAAGTACGACATGTCACAATCTCACAAGAGGAGATTATAACACAAAAAAACGGCAATCCTTACCCGCCGGACCCGCCCCACTAAGACCCCCGGAGAGCGACGTTCTTATATCACTTTTGAAATATGCTTAAAACGGGAAGAGGAAACTTAAAGACAGACAAAACGAGCAATATTTAAGCGCCTGAAATTGAAAAACGACATATTTTCAAGAAATCGGGCAAATAAAGAACTCAAAAATAAAACATTACATTGGAAAAATAATTACGAAATAACAATACACCATATTTAATTTATTGCTCATAGAGTAATTTTTTTATTGACTGTTCGTGTCCTGGTGAAAAATTTCCTTTCTCGTTTCCAACAGGCTTTCGCTTAGGCCTTTCTTTTCACGTAATTGTCTAGTTTCCCACGGAGGCCGCGTTCGGGATGTTATTCCACATGGTACAGATATAATGAGAGGTTGCGAATCCTTGCTAACCGGTTCTGAAATACTTGAACAGTACCATCTTGGGCATCAGCTTTACCGATTGAGTAACAAGAAACAAATCATACCGTATTTTTCAAAACGTTCAAGTTCAATCAATCACATCCTGAATATAAAAACTGAGGATAAAATTATGAAAAAAATATATATCATCTATAGGTGGAATGTGATAATGAAATACGAGAGTTCAGAATTTAATTAAGTAGGTAATTTTGTATTACTTTATATTTGAAATACGAAAAAAAAAAAAAAAATATA
>NW_027113379.1:111461-122302 GCF_000696795.3 Halyomorpha halys
CATACATAATACACATATACATACAACACATACATAATACACATATACATACAACACATACATAATACACATATACATAATGCACCAGATTGTTTTAAGGTAGTTTTCTAAGAATCACAAAGAGGTAGTATGAAGAGGTATAAAGACATCAATTTCACGTAATAATTTAATAAATATTAAATGCTAGCTTATGTGAAGAGGGGACTTTACATAAGTGTTCTGTGAGTTCGGGACTAGTAACTACAGAGTTCTGAGATGAAAAAGAGAGGAGATAGTAATGGGGTTTCAAAATGGAAATTTTGAGAACCCACTTCAAACTTCGAATATAGCGGTGAAAATATCCAAAGAGATTATTATATTCAAAACTGCGTATGGACTATATTTAGAGAGGCTAGTTTTCCAAAAATATTTAAAAAAACTCAACATTTCAGACCTCCGATTAGTTGGTAAATTTTAGATACCCCCCCAATGGTTGTTGTAGGAACGCCCCAGCGATGAATCATCCTGAGACACATAGCCTCAATAAAGTGGGTAACACATTCTTCAATGGTTCTTGGCTTAATCAGTATCTTTCATAACCACTGGCCAGAACATTACTTCCTTACCTCCTGAAATACCTAGAAGAAGACAGTGCACATATAGATTTAATCCATATTGTACCCGTAATAATTTCAATATATTTTATATAAAATTTTGATGAATATTTTAAATATAGACATATTTTAGTTTTGAAAAAATAAATCTATAAAATTATTATTCTTTTGCTCCGGTAAACCCTAAGTAAAAAATTTATTGAACCAGACCACTTCAGCACAGAACACACAAGTGGTTATTTTGGGTTACAGAAAAAATAAGTAATTGTAGATTTTTGGATATTTATACACTATAAATACAGTAGGCACAAAAATAAAACAAACGAGTAAATGATTTATTCAAATTAAAAAGGAAAACAAAATGCTATGGAATGGAAACATTTAGTCAATAAAAATGGCGAATGGTGGAGTCTGTCATGATTTGTTATATGCTGAAATTTGGAGGGGGCGTCGCACACTCAGACAAAATTCAGATTCTTTTCCTCCAACAGTGTATTTTTCGAGGTTATATCTTCTACTGGAAGAGTTTCATACATAAATTAGATTAAATTTTTTGAAATGCTTTTTCGAATGCATTTTACGTGTGCTTGAAAAGCATCTTCAAATAGGTCAATTTTTATAATCTTCTTAGGATATTTTGAATATGTTGGTTGACAGTTGCTTACTAAATGAAATACCAAATTTCCCCTCGGGTTTTTGTTGCCAAGGTTAACAACCGAATCATATCAATTGTTCACAAACATAATAGTTGTTAAAGTTAAAAGGACATAATTTCTGCTCAAATTCAATACATCGACTGGAGGATTGAAATTTCCCTTTTTACAGTAAAAAAAAAAAAAAGTTTACTAATTTCATTTCAACACAACTTCGTCTTCTATTCCAGCAAGAGGAGAGAAGAGAAAGAAATTTATTCATTCATGCTGCCCAAATACATCGGATCGCCACATTACACAGCATACTGATCAATCCGTGATCGTACATATATAAATTACATATTTTTACATGATATAATATAATAGAAAGATAACATTTTTTTTTCCACAGTATTCTTTTACAATTAATACCAGTCTAAAAACTAAATACAAGCTTTTCAATTTACTCCTTTTTTTCTTTCCCTTCTATTTTACAACCCTTGTTTCATTTTATTAACAAATTCCCCTATATAACAAATATTAGAATATTAAAATCATCATAGTATCACTGCACCATATTCTTTTAGCTTTTAAGACAATAATTTTAGAAAACAACTTAACATTGTATAGTTTTTAAATTTCACAAAAGTATCAGATCAGCTGAGTGCCTCTCTGAATAAGTAATATGATTTCATTAATGAGGATTGGTTTATAACGACATTAATTTTCACTCATATTTTTTTTCACTTTATTATCTTGTAAATAAAAAAAATTAAATATTTTATCGCAATTGAGAGGTTAAATCGGCTGGACGATAAAACCGATGCCTTCAACTGCAATACAGTGTCATGATTTGCACACTCTTCTATGAAAATAGTTGATTGCAGCGCATCTTTTCGAATCTCATCTGCCAGATTGTTTTAAGGTAGTTTTCTAAGAATCACAAAGAGGTAGTATGAAGAGGAAAGAGTTGGCAAAAGGAGACCGACAGAAGGTTACACAATAGAGAAACAGTTGTAATTAACTTCATTCTGACAGAGCAACTAGTTTCTACAACAAGGAACGAGTATTACACAACTTTTTAAAGAAAGACCAATCTTGGCTACTGTTGAGGAAACAATTTCCTACAACGAGAAACTACTGTAGAGATCCGTTTTACTTTTTTTTTTTTTCGAGTTGAGAAATTTGAAAAGATGAACCTGAAAGGAATTTATTCATGAAATGTGCAAACTTCTAAGCAACCACCATGACGCGGTCAGGTTATCAGATAGCCGTGAAGAAAGAGACGGACCGCGTATCCTGCCAAGAAACACAAGTGACCCTTCACTTTCTAGCATTGCATTTTCAATTAAACCAAACAAATAGGTGCGTCTCAGAGGATGGCCTTTTGAAGTTCTCAGATGAAACAACAATATCTGAGAATAAAAATCCTATAAAAATCCTATCAAGGCCAACTATAATTATCCACATACAATTTATCCTATATTATTTATAAATTAATCTTACTTAAAATCTCTGCATAATCTTGATTTAAATTCCTCGTATCTGTTTTGAAATTTACTGTATAATCAATGTTTTCATAGATATAAATGTTTTGACCTGGGCAGAACAGCCTGAATGAAGTTTTAGAGTTTTTAAATTATATGTTTGCAAAGTGATAATGAGGTAAGGTAAATTATAAATAATAATGTTAAGTAATTAAATTGTTTGTAGGATCTTACATATAATAGAAACTTTTTGTAGTAGATGTCCCTGAAGATGGCCGGATTGCCCGAAACGTTGGACGAATAAAAGAAATAAACTTTTGAGACTATAATTGGATAGTATTTGAGTTATTTATTAAAGAATTACCAGTCTCAAGAAAATATTAAGATTATAAATAAATTCATTTTTATTTTTACGTTTACTATTTTAATTTTTCTCATATAGAGACTAAAGTTATTTTTCCCACTTCAATTATCTTGTATTTTGATTTTCCTCGTCCTAGCAAAAGCCAACTTAACTCAACGGAACTTCTGCACGTATAATAAAGTATATTTTATTACTGCATGTTTTATTTCTGACGGTACCAAGCATTATAAATCATATTGACTCCGAGTTATTTGCATGTAAAATTATCCATAACTAATATAAGGACAATTAATCATATTGCAAACATGTATTTGATGATGTCTCCCATTCATAAATCAGGGTTAGAACATTAAATTTTTATATAATAAAAATACAATAATTATGTTTTTAAATTATAAGCAACAAATAAAAAAAAATTATTGGAGAAGATTGTCGGGAGGGGGGGAGGTGTCACCAAAGAACAACGTAGATACACAAAAAGATATTTATGTTGTTCTTTGCTGACTGCACCCCCCGACCATCTTCTCCAATCAGTAATCAAGGTTCAACTATCTAAACCTCATTAACAAATAAAAAAGAATGTTAATTAAATTCTCAATAAATTAAGCTCAGTAATTAAGTGATAACAGAGTCCTAACCTGTTTAAGGTAGGTTTTATTGTTATCAGAACTGATGTGGTTAGTAGAAAAGGGGGAAAAAAAAATAATGGATAGGTTTTGTATTTAGATTTAAAGGTTTATAAGTGAATAGACATTAATTAAAATTTAAATGAAACTGTTATGATCTCTGTTTTTGTTTTTTAATATTATATGACAAGAGCAATTAGCCTCCAAAAGAAATACATTATAATGAATTGTGACTATTCAATGATTGAGGTATCCTCAAAAATATTGGTATTATGTGAAGAAATAATTTGTTAATTATGTGTAAACAATTTATAGATTGTCCTTGAAAATGGCACAAGGGCCGAAACGTTAGAAGTTTTAAAATAAAGTGTTAAGAGTAAATTGGATCAATGGAGTTATTAATAATTGAATTATATTAGTGGAATAAAGTGTTTTGTCCTGCTTATAAACAATACAATGAAATATATATTTAATGTCCAGGATATTTATTGGTGTATCAGGTATGGGCAGCCCAAGGCCTTACCACAGGAAATATCTGGACCCACAATGGATCCCACAGGTATCCCGAGGCAGGTAATTGTGGCCGGCGGGCGGCAAGGCATCAAAGGATCTCTCTCATATCCAAGCTAGCCTCGACAAGTGGAGGGGGTGGGGATGGAGTAAACCAAAATAAATACAGAAAGCCTAAATGCCAAAAATATCTTTTGCCACCAAATGGACGACTTACAATGATAATAAAATAATTACTTTATGAATGTAAACAATATAATAGTGGCTTTCTCAGGAATAAGCAAATTGATAACCGAGTAACACATTATTCAAAAAGGTATGGTGCAATACTGCATTGAGTTGCCACACAGATTACTATAACTAATATGGTATAGCACTAATAATTTTAAAACTCGACAAAAGTGGGGAATTCGATATTTGAGTACATATTTCAAGCTGCGAATACTGTGGCAAAATATTACATTCAAAGAGTAACTAAAATTTAATACCAACAACCTTTAACTTAAAGAATCGGTATTTTAACGACACAATGTTGCGCTAAAACGGGGAAAAAATTACAGTTGTCAAGTGTTCACTAATGTTCCTAATAGGTAAGTGAAAAGTTCAAAATCCAAAAGAGAATGGAAAATCTAAATATTTTCATATAGTTTGGAAATCCGGTCAAAATTATTGGAAAATTATAAACACCTATTTTTATTATCATTATAGTACAAACAAGATACCATGACTTACAAGAAGAGAAAACTATATGATATGTGATAACTCAGGATTAAGGCCCGAAAAATTGTTGAAACAGTAATTTTGAAAATATTATATGACCAATTAAATTAAATTAACAGCTTTTTGTTTCATAAACCTAGAAATAGTTGAGAGGAAAACTGTTCTCCTCGAATATTACAATCTATTCCAATTTAAAAAATAAAATATAGTGGTAAAAGAATTAGTTTAAACTATGCTTACAGATAATATAAATAAACTAAATATTTTTTGATTATTAAACGAAATGAAAAATATAGTTAACGCTGTAGCTGATATAAATATCTTAACAACACATGCATAATACACATATACATACAACACATACATAATACACATACATACAACATATACATAATACACATATACATTCAACACATACATAATACATATATATATATACAACACATACATAATGCACATATACATACAACTCATACATAATACACATATACATACAACACATACATAATACACATATACATACAACACATACATAATACACATATACATAATGCACATATACATACAACACATACATAATACACACATACATACTACACATATACATACAACACATACATACAAATGGCCAAATTTACACTCATCCTTAAGAAGATGATCCATGTTTTTACCTCCCACTGCTAGGAGGAAAATATGATTCCAGGAAATCCCATTGCTTATATTCACCACAAATATTTTGAAATAATTTTTGAACGGGAGTGAATCTGATGGGTCTTTCGTCGTATGATAATAATTTTTTATAATAATAGTTTAAACCAGGCTAATTTTTGGCATTGCAAAATAGTTTAACTGCTTTGAAAAAAACATCGTTGGAGATTAAAACAAAGAAAAATGCCAGTGTAACGCACTTAAGTTTTCATAGTTAATTATTGCTAACATCTGAAATATATGATTAGACATTTTAGAGGCCAGCTACTAAAATAATATGTTAACACACAATATATATTTTCATAAAAATATGTATATATGCTCATATAATAATTTTTTTCTTTTATATTATTATCATTAGAATATACCTTAGAATTTATGATTTGCTAGAGGATTTATTTTATTTTATCTTCTTATTTATTTTTTAAAAATTATTTTTCTACCTTTGATGTTTTCGATTTTCTTTTGAACTTGTAAATATGTATATAAACAATAATTGATCGTTTTTGTTAATTTTTTTGTTCATTTGTGTTTAATTCTTTTCCATTTACATAAAAAGTTAGGAAACCTATAATTTATGATATGATATATGGTTTTGTTTTCTTTTTTTTCTGTAGAATATTGTCGTTTATTTATTTATTTTTTTGTTTCAATTTATTATTTTAGTCAGATATTACGATTTTTTATAAGTTAATTTTTTTTTTTTTTAATTTTCTATAATACTCTAAGATACTAATGCCTCTTGTCTATGCCTGTAATATTACTCAAAATGACTATACCCAGAATAAAGAATATTATTATTATCACACTGTTTATTTAAGCACATTAAAATGAATACAGCAACTCAGCCACAATATACACTTGAGCTTCAATAAACAGCTTAAGGATTAAAAAAAAATTACTACTTACCCCCACCCAATCGGAATACAATATATAACTTTGATTCCCCGTTGCAACTTTAGTGCACAAACTCAGCCCCCATTGGCTCATAACCAGTGATGCGGTGAGAAGGATGCGCTCGGATCTCAAAGACCCTGCTCTAACCCTCACATGGAGATTGAGTGGACTTAGGGATCCTCAGCTGGATAGTGTAAATTTTTTAAATGAGAGTATAAATTTGAGAAGTGATTATTTTTTATTTTATTTATTTATTTTGTTAAATAATCTCTTCACGTACATAGATTGATTTTTTTCCCCTTCTGTTATATACATTTTGGGAGAGGTTTTATTTATTTTTATGTAATTTTTTTTTACATTTATTTATTTATTTTTAATCTTACTTTATTTATTTCTTAAATTTTAGTGTGAATTTGATCAGTTATCACAATTACTTATTACCCAACAACGTTGTGGTAGAATGTAATATTTATCAAACAATAAAATTTTGAATTAAAAAAAAAATTTTCCGTCATGTCACTAGAAAATATGAGAATCAGACATTTATGTAAGTTAAAGATCAGATACCTCGACATGAGTCAATAGATAATAAAAATTATTGGAGAAGTATAATATAATATATAAATATAATATCATGTAGGTAAGAAGATATGTATAATATAAGATATGCAAGTAGTGTCTGAAAAAACTGAAAACTTAAATAAATAAATTGGATCTACAAATTGAACATTATGACAGATAGTGATGGCTTATATCTGAAGTACATTGTGAGTATTAACTTATATACCTATACTAAAAATATATATATATATATTTATTTCATCTGTCACTGTTTTCAATTTACTACCATACAATTCCACGAATATCAATCAAAAAAATTTTGTACTATTCAATTATCAGTTATCAATTTTTTATCATTTATGATTTAATTCAATATTTTGTATTATTCTAAATCTGTGTGATACTATTCCTTTTCAATTGTATGTTACTCTAAATGTTGTTATCTCTTTTGTTCTATATCCCCGATGAAGACCTGAAACTCAGGTCGAAACGTCGGCATAAAATAAATAAATATGGTTTTGTTTATTTATGTTGTTCTTTGCTGACTGCACCCCCCCGACAAACTTCTCCAATCATTAATCTACGGTCAACTATCTACACCTCATAATAAAAATTATATTGAATAATTTACATTTTTCCCCCCAGTGACAATATAACCCCAATAAACCATTTTTAAAAATAATTCAATCAAAATCATCTTTAATTTAAATGCGTCCTTTATAGCAAATTAATCGCATTTAAAATTAATGCAGTTTTAAGATATTTATTAACAAGAATGTAATGCATGCATGATTATCACCTTTGTATTGTCGATCCTAAAATAAAAGCAGAATTAAGTTGCCACATTAAACATTCTCCACATGCAATGCACTGAGGGTTATATAAAGAGATATAAATTTCGTCCGATAACAGCTCAATTAAGCTCATACATGCAATTTTCATGACCATGCATGGAACCTCAATTTGTAACCTGAGAAATATTCTATTTAGACTTCCACCGACAGTTCTATCACTTTCACATTGGCCTAACTCATTACGATTCCTCACCTCAGCCTACAAAGTTCACACGTCTATTTCCGACTCCATGCCTTCATAACGCAAGTTATATTTACCGGTATTCTCGATGTCATGCATTATGCAGATGTCTCCATTACCTTTTCGATCCATCTATTTTCGAATATAATTTACATAATACTTTACTTTCGAAAACCTTGAGGCGTTGTTCTTCCTTGAAGGGAGCCATCACTCTTCAAATCCCTTGAGAAAAGTAGGTAGCGTGCAGTCATTTTTTTTTTTCTCTTTACATTTGAACATTAGTCGAAAAAAGAGAAACTTCACCTCTGAGTAAGGACCAGATTATGTTCCCGAATTACTCCTGTATATCATTTTCATATTTAGAATTTCAAAATTCAACCTCTTTTCGAAGTTACACCTTGATCATGACCAGAAACGGGGTTGATACTTTTTTGTTAGTTTCCGTTTTAGGAACAATATTCAGGAAGAGGGCATTTCTTTACAACAATGTTATTTTGACAAGATAAAAATTATTTTGTTTCCATGAAACATTTTTAAAATTTGTTTATTAAAATTTTTTTTTTTTTTAATATTTATTTATTGCTATTTACAACTGTACATTAAAATACATTTAGTAAATCTGATCTAAGTTAAATTGGAGTGTTACAGGCGTGTAGAGAAACTACCCATTGGTAGCACTCTAATGATATTTTACATTAGCTGGTCTCGTGGCCATCTTCTTTTCAGGCGCCTCGGAGGATTGTCATAAATGGAAGAGGATGCAAGATTAGAAACTAGGGGGTTATTAAAATTTAAAATTTAATTTAATTTTAATATAATAAGTAAATGCAATAAATGTTTCAAAAAACATCATAATATTGAGGAACCACCCAATGGTGGTACATTCAATCATTGCTTTAAATTAGAAGATCCCGTGGCCACCTTCTTTTCAGACGCTTCAAAGGATTATCACGGATTAAGGGTAAGATATTAAGAAGTAATGGCTTTGGGTGGTAAGCTTTCTGGAATGAAAGGGGATATATCTATTTCTGGCCAAATCTGCAACGAATGCGATGTTGAGGTCTTTATGGATGAGTTTGCGACGTAATAATGATCATCAAAGATTCTGGATTGTAAAGATTGGATACAGGAAAGACCCTAGGGTTAGGTGGAGCCCCAAACCTTGATTCTGTAAGTGCAAATTGTAACATTGTGACTAACATAGTGTATAAGAGTTTTTTGCAGTAAATGGGAAGTTTAGAGCGTTTGTAGATATTGTAGTAATCGAAATCTACTAACAGTTGCTTGTCGTTTCAGTCTAGTAAGTCTCTTGTCTAGATAGAGTCCTAAGTAGCAAATATGTTCAACAGTCGTTAGTGGGATATTAAGAAGAGATACTGTAGAGAAAGAGAGAAGATGTTCACGACAGAGAGTAAAGGTGATCTGGTGGGATCTGTTAGGAGATATTTTGATTCTCCAGTTGTGACACTCTTCTTCAATGAATGTTATGTGTGACTGCAGAGATTGCGAGTAAAGAAACTTAAGGTAAGATATTAAAATTATTTTACGGTTTGAAAGAATGTGAAATATTATTACTTGTTGTAGTACAGTTGTTTTAAAAGAAAAAATAATGTCCACCCACAGTTATTTAATGGTCCTACTGTTATAGTCACTTTAATAGCAAAGTCTTGCTTCTTCTCCATATCAAGCAGCTCATCTTCGCAGATTGTTTTTGGCCTTCGTTGTACAAAGTCATTAGGAGCGGTTAAGAATACGGGCTAAACGTAAACGCGTCGGTTCTTCTTCAAGTCAAAATAGTATTAGTTGTAAAATTTCATATAAATCGCAGAGAAATAAAACGTGACCTTAAAAAAAAATTACAGTTCTGTGGTTAAAAAAAAGCTCATTGTGGTAGAGCAATTAAAAAAATAAAATAATGAAGAAGATGGCCAAGGTTGCGGTCAAAAAAGAAACAATAATAGTTAAAAAAAAAAACATTTTTTTTTCTGACGTTTCGCCCTACTTTGTAAAGCTTCATCAGGGCTAAAAAGATAAAAAAAAATTAAGAACATTTGGCATTATAAGATAATAAGACACAAATATGTAAATTAAGAAAATTATATACAGATAAAAGAAAATAAGAAATAAAATAGTATTAATATAATGTAAACAATGATAAGAATATAAAAAATTGCATAAACTATAAAGTTAAAAATGTACATGAGACCAAAAGAAAATTTAACACACTAAAAGACGGAAAATAAAGTAAATTGAGATTAAATAAAGGCCGAGAAATGATAATTGATAATAAAATAAATGGTGTTAATTATTTTTGTTTCTGTCTTGAGCGGAACTCTAAACATCTTAGAGTATAGTTATAAATATTTCAAATAATGAATGAAATTATACGGTCAATTATAACTATAAAAATCAAATATTTAAATTTATATCTTATGTAGATTCCTTTTCTTTAGCCGCAAAAAAAAAAAAATTGTTTTTGACATGGAATCTCCTGCTTCTAAAACGTTATTTGCAACAGAAGTGTACTTTCCAGAAAAATTCCTTGTGAATAGGCAAAATGTATTCTAGAAAAATTGAGGATTCTTTTGTTTGTATATATTTTAAGTGAGTTTTTTTTTTTTTTTATTTATTTTTTTTATTTATTTATTTTATTTTTTTATTTTTTTTTTTATTATTATTTTTTTATTTTTTTTATTTTAGTATGTATG
>NW_027113379.1:122492-123695 GCF_000696795.3 Halyomorpha halys
AGCAATAAGGTGGTAAATGAATTTTGTACAACGAGGAGAAGATGGCTGGGGATAAATGTATTAACCTATTTATTTTATTTCATTTCCTTAATTATAAACAGGCAAACAACAATTAAAGATAGTCATTAAACACAGACATTAAAGACAAGAAAGAAAATTGAGGAAACATTTAGAGCTACATAGGGCTGGAAATACAGATAAAACAAGCAATGCGAGAGGTTAAGTCGTAACATCATAAACATGCAAAGATGTTATTTCTTGGATCAAAGAATTTGGTTGACAAGAGGGGCAAGACGAATGGTTCATCACGAGAGACAAGTTATGAATGGTTCAATAGACAGTGAAACGTCCAACAAGAAACTTGAATCTGCTACAAAGATAAGATGTGTTGTATATAACTTTGTGAACATGTCAATTGTAATCTACTTTGTAAATCCAATGTAAATGGCCCTAGTGGTCGAAAAACTTAAAAAAAATACATATACAAAATACAAAAAAAAAAGTAATGAGAGAACTTCCCAGGTTTACCTCTGGGAACAGTAAAATTTTAAATCATGAATCCGAAATAAAATTAAAACTGAAGTAGGAAGAAACCATTTCAAACCCCAAAAAATCAAGTGAATATTTTATCTTTCAAATCCTGATTAAGTTTTACATAGCTCCGTTCTCACAGAAGTATGAAATTCGTTAATCAAATAAATTTTTGTTTAACACGGTTTTAATGTTTTCAAATTTCATATTATAATATCCCATTATTATGGTATTTAAAACCTTATACGTTGATATTTAAAACGTCCTTGCGTTATAACAGTTATGATTCCTATAAAGATAACTAAGTCGTAGGAATCAACAGAAAATTTTCATTAACTATCAAGTAAATAGTAGGTAAACCACAAACACAGTTAAATCTAACTAAAGGCAAACAGATGAAAGTGAACCGAAAGGCCAAAAGCCCTACAAACTTTGAAGCGTGTGAGCCAATTCTATTTGCTAGCTCTGGTCTTTTGACTTAATGACCTTACTGGAATTCTCCAGTAGCTACTCCACATTGGACCCAATAACAACTACCTTCAATATTATCCAATTTATTTAAAAATAAGAACTTTAGTATTTCATAAATTAGTAAACAGTGTTAATTATTTTATAATATATGTTCCAGTAACATTCTGAATCTCACTTAGAACAGTAATATATACAAATATA
>NW_027113379.1:123810-139607 GCF_000696795.3 Halyomorpha halys
TAATGATAATTTAGGGAAGTTTCATGAATTCATTAATCTAAAAAAAAAAAAAAAAAAAATCAGCATCTAATAAATTCATTTATTTCATATTCAAGGAGAAATATTTGATTGCTTTGAGTTCTGTTAGATTTTTAGCTTTGCTTTGCATTTTATCACATTTTCGATGTAGAAAAAAGATTTTATCTGATTGTGTGATTTTATATTCACGATGGAAAAACGTTTTATTATTTTATTATTGTTTTGGTTCTGAACAAAGCATCTGTGCTTACTATGGAAAATTATGTAATTAAGATTGATAAATATGGAAAATAAATAACTTCCATAAGCAGAAAATATATATATTTTGAAGTTCTCAGAAATTCCGGTTAAAGTTACACTTTTTTAAAATTGTTATAAATTTCGATTCATACCTAATCTAGATAAAAACATAAAAATTGAAGTGGGTTTCATCTTAATTAAATTCAATTACTTCAAGAAACCTACTTCTAGGATCTGAATAAATGTTTTTGAAAGAAAAACTTAAATTATAGGTATGAAAGATTTAGAGGATTTTTACCATGCCTCGTTTTCTTATATTTTAATTAACAATTAAATTTTTTTTTAATAGTCCGGAACGTTAAACTCACTGTAGATTTAAAGTTTATAGCAGATATATTTCATCATTTGTTCTTTACTTTTGAACCTCTAAACAGTGAACCCAAGAAAGATTTTAAAGCCTGAAAACGTGAATTTAAGCCGTCTACTTTCTTCCCCTTTCCTCATATCAATTTTCAATATCTATTTTTAATTAATATATTATCATTTTTTTAAACAATACAATTAAAACAGTCAGCAGACGAGAAAATCAATAAAGTTATTTTATGCTATAGATTTAGATTTAGAAAATCCACTTTCAGATTTCACACAAACCGATTTATAAATTAGCGAAATTCAGAAACAAATATTAGTTTCCCGTTTGATTAATATACTTCTAATAAATTCTTTAGAATGTAAAATTCCATTAAGTTTAAAAATATATTTAAAACTTAATAATTGCAAATTTTTTTGTATTTAATAACAACTAAATTATTTCATTTTCACTAAGAAAGGAACTTCGTCCCTTAAAAACTTATTCAAACTTCTTTTAAAATTTAAAACTTACACCAACAGCTTTTTTTCTATTTATGAATGATAGACAAATAAAAACCAAAAAAAAAAAAAAAAAGGAAAAATACATTTTTTTTTTTGGCAAAATAATAATCTGGTACAATATATAAGATATTTAAAACATAATTTCGATTTTGAGCAAGTAAAAGTTTTTAACTATTATGAAACAGGAATAAACATAATAGAATTTTTCTTCAAGCACTATAAATAAACGATAAAATGTAATACATATATTGACCTGAGGAGGTGGCATTAATTTAAATAATTTTTATTTCATATTTTTGTTTATGCCTATTACATTTATTTTTAATATATATCAAATAAATATGTGAACTATTGAGCTTTTTATTTTTTTTATTGGAAATAAGACACTTTATTCTGAGCATTTTGTCGTTTAATTGTGAATAGATAAATATAGTTAGTCGAATAAAATCAATAAATACCTCAGTAATGCAGTGAATCGTTACTGGCATCTACAGTCGAGATGGAATTTCTGGAAAAAAAATATATAAAACAGATAATTTGATGAAATTATAAACCTATTTCATATTATTTTAGTTATATGTGCGTATGTGTGTGTATTAAAAACTTTATAGCTTAGGACAGCCACCGGAGTCTTAGTCCAACAGGTCGTTTCTCGGTAAATCAATTTCTTGTCATCTATATCACCTTCAGGATGTTCATTGTGTAACGTAGCCTATCCATCAGATCCAATCTAATTCATTCACAACCAATCACATCATCTCCGCCCCCACATTTTATAAAGTCACTGCTTCATTGCCATCCACGCTCACAAAATAAGAACTTAATAACAGAACACCTGTTTGTTTTGTAGGAAGATGTTTCGCTCCACTTTCCAGAGCTTCATCAGGGTTAAATGAGGTCAAGACACAGACGTTTTAAGATTTCATGAGATGATATGTGATGCGGAAAAATTATAGCAGGAGTAGATATGAAGAGTGGAAGCATTTTAACGGAAATTTGTACTAAGCAGGAATAATTAAAGTGTAATATAATAATAAGGTACTATAGATGTAACAGAATATATAAACAGGCAAACAACAATTAAAGATAGTCATTAAACACAGACATTAAAGACAGTATACATATACCTGAAACACATAAAAAGGTAATAATGATAATAATGACAAAGATATAGGAAAGTTAACAGCTATGTCATACAACAGTGATGTATAATAAATAATGTTATCGTATATTACAATGTTTGTGTCTTGTTCTCATATAGAGGCCATAGACCAGCTAAAAGGGGCGAAACGTCAATTAATAACTAAAAAATAGTTTTTCTACTTTTTTTTCACCACCTAGCGGGTTCATCTTCCTACAATCATCACATACGGTCAACTAATAAGCTTCCAATAACATAAACCATTTTGAAATGGATCTTATGGTACAGGTAAACCATGAAGAAAATATTAGTTATAGCTTACAAGGGAAAAATCATAACAGGAACCTTAATTGTTTTTACTCTTAAAAGTGCGGCGACCCTCGAAGAATGGTGCCGAAATTGGAGGATAAAAATAAACCCCATTAAATCACCTTTACTCTTCGTCGTAAACCTGCCGACTGCCCTACAGTATACTTTAATAATGTGGCTCTTACCCCAGTAGAACAGATTCGTTATCTTGGACTACACCTTGACAAACGACTAATCTGGAATCCTCACACAAGACTGAAAAGACAGGAAACTGCACGTAGAATCCGACTATTGCAGCACTTACTAGACAAACGATCTAAACTTCCAACTCATTACAAAAGACTGATCTACACGACAATAATAAGGCCCATCTGGACATACGGAGTTGAGCTTTGGGGCTCCACTAAACCTTCGAATTCCTCCCGTATCCAATCCTTATAATCCAAAATCCTTCGTAAAATCCTAAATGCTCCTTACTTTGTTACAAATAAAACCATCCATGAAGACCTAAATATTCCTTATGTAACCGATCTAGCTCGAACCCGATATCATTCCTTCCATTATAAACTCCCTAACCACCCAAACCCACTAGTTTCTAATCTTGCTTCCTCTTCCATTCCTGGCAATACTCCGAGGTGCCTGAAAAGAAGATGGCCTTGTGACCTTATATTGTAAAATGTTTTTACAGTTCTACCAATGGGTAGTTTCTCTACATGCTGTATCATATCATTAAGATCTTACTTCAAATTTGCTTATTGTATTTTATATACAGTTGTAAATAATGTCAATAAATAAATTTAAAAAAAAAAGTGCGGGATTAAAAGCTAATCTAACATTTACGGCTAAGTTGTCGAAAGATCGGATTATGTGTAAAGACTAAAAAACACATAGGCGTCCTGATGGATTGCTTCGAGCCCTATGTCTCGTCTATATCCTTGCCTTCAGATCATGTGATATTCCCTGACCTGTTTTGGCAAGCAGTTCACTGTTTCTTCTTCTCCATGTGTTAAGACTCTAATCCCAGATAGCTCCTTTAATTAATTGTAATTATGATTTTCCTTTCAAATCTATCGATTCTGTTTTCTAGGATACATAGCCCAGGTATCGCAGCCGTATATCAGAGCTGGCTTTATCATAGTATAACACTCTCAACTTCAGATTTTTAAAAATCTTACGGGATTTCAGTACTCTTGACAGAGAGAAGTCTTTGTTTGCGCTAGTTATACGTTAGTCCATCCCAGCCAGTAGATCATTTAATAGGGATATTCATTATGTTGTGTTAAATGTAAAATGTTTTATAATGTTAAATATTAGAAGTATATAGGATTGAAAGCAGCCATATTTAAAGTTATGTTATATTTTAAATGAATGAGAGCTCCTAGCAGATTTTTTGAGGAACTTGTTTTATAACCTTTTCTTCCAAAATTGCATGTTATTGTTTACTTCTAAGTTTTGATTAAATTAATTTATTACAACATAAATTAAATGAAAAGTGGAAGCTGTGTGAAAATATGGAGGGCCCTGCTTTGTTGGTCTTCTAATTTGTGAGGAAGAGAATCAAGATAAGCTAATTGTTAGCTGTCATTACATTATAATTATTGTCATTGCTTTATTAGTTTTAGCAACATCCAAAACACAATTAAAACACGAACTACGAGCAAGTAATCTAACACAACAAACAAAACGCTCAGCTTGTCTGTTGCGTGACGTCATTCTCCATTTCACAGACCTAGTAACAGACTCTCAACCTTGTTATATGTTATATCGTTTTAACAGACTCTCAACCTTGTTATATCGTTTTAACATGGTAAAAGAAGGAAATATTTCTCCATTTAAAATGAGTTTCTCCATTTAACACGCTTTAACATGTTAAACTAAAGATTATGAATACCCCTATTAAGGTTATCGCGGAGCCGAGATATTCAAACTTGTTTACTTTGGGAAACGATTTGTCATCCACGCACACCATATCCTAAGGGTGGATTTTTCGGTTACAATCATGTATAGTACTTTGTTATATCTTCATTTCCTTGCAAGCCGATTTACTCTGCCTCCCTCAGTAGAGTCATTGCGAGTGTTTCCATGTCATCTTGGTTACTTTCTAGGACCGCTATCTGAGATTTTATGTTTCATTCCGACGTGCATCCCCCCATTTTTGCGTGATGTTCGTCTAATCACTTTGTATATAGAGAAGATTGTTGACCGTGGATAATACATAAAAGACGATGATTGGGGAAGCGTTCAGTGTAGAACGTAAAAAAAGTATTTGTTAGCAATAAGGTGGTAAATGAATTTTGTACAACGAGGAGAAGATGGCTGGGGATAAATGTATTAACCTATTTATTTTATTTCATTTCCTTAATTATGTTATTTTACCCACTTTTTCAATTACCTATGTATACATTTTATTTCCCGCTTCTCCCATCACTTCATTTTATTAATTCTATTATGTAACATTATTCATTTTATGTGTAAAATTATTTTGTTTATACTTTTTTTTTTTTCTATACTTACTGTGGTTGTTATCTTGTTCTGTTTTTAGCCCTGAAGAAGGCTAGAAACTCTAGCCGAAACGTTGGCACAATAAAATAGGTTAATCTAACTTATTTGTGTTTATCATTGACCGCACCCCCAACCTTTTTCTCCTCGTTCGTCATCCACGGTCAACTATCTCTCATAATTATGAATTTTTTATATATTTACTAACTAGATTTTCATATGTACTTTATTATCCGCTTTTTCCTACTACTTTTAATATTACTCTTATAATAATACTAAAACTATCCATGTCTGTGATCATGACTTTCTAATCATTCTTTTATCTATCTTGTATTTTTTTCTTAGCCCTGATGAAGGCTAGAAATTCTGGCTGAAACGTTGGCACAAGTAAATAAGTTTTTACTTATTTGTATCCTACACTGACCACACTCCCAATCATCTTCTCCTTATATTTTTTATATACAGATTATAAGTTATATAATACAAACATTCAAATAGATAAATACGATTATGATAATCTATTATACAGTGATGTACTATCTCTCCTTGGTCGGACATGAATGTGCTGTGCTTGGTCTGCATTTAAATGATCAGTCCTGATGACGCCATATCTGGCGAAATATTTACTAGTTAGTTATCTTCTAAGGGACGTGACGGCCTTCCGGGTTGGAGAGTAGGTTCGAGAACACCGCGGTTCGGAACGTTGTGGGTTCGAATCCCATCTGGAGTAGATAATATATATTTCTCGGCATCGCCGATCATCTTGACACTTCCACTTTAGTTGATACGCGGCGGGAACTCTGGTAGCCGCCAGGAGTTGGTAAAAATGACCATTTGCCAGACTAGTTCCCCCACCAGATACCAATAGTTATCTTATGGTATTTGAGAGGCTTGCGGCTTTGGGATCTTTCATTAATATCCTAACCTTAAATTTGTCTATTTTTTATGGTTTTTTTTTTATAAATTGATAGATACAAAATTTATAGTATAGTGAGAGTAGATTTTTTTTCATGGGCGGCCGGTCATTCCAAATCTATTATATTATTTATTAGGTCATGAAATGTCTAGGAGATTTTTTATCATTCTCACAGAAAACATAGTCGATTCCATGATTAGTAAGATATTAACATTCTAATTAGTATTTTTTTTTTTTTTTACATTCTCATTTTCATCCTGATTTATATCTTCGATCAACAACGTAAAGGGATGAATTGTTGTAATAAATCGTTCTATAAACATAGCTTATTGTTAAAGATAAAACATTATGTATAAGAACGAACAAGCGCAAGCCGTCGCGTGGGTTGAAGGCGCTGGGACGGATTTTCACTATGTGCACTTTCCGAAATTGGACGTTTGCCCTCCACACAATGGTTGGTGTATTTCGAATCTTTTGTTGGTTTCTTGTAATTTTAACTATTAAGAATGTTATTAAACGGGCTTTGATTTGTACTTCAGATCCCTTGCGCCTTCCTGAACACCCATGAGACGGCTATGGACGGAGAGAGATTTTTCTCCTTTTATAGTTCCTCCAAGCTAATATTTTACCTTCTTAACGACCACCGAAGAGGTAGGGAAGACGGTTGTACCTAGTATCACAATATACTCTATTTTTAAACCATAACAGGAAAAGTTTCTCATCACACATCACCATTATACACCCATCAACATGCCAAATATTCATTAAAACTGAAAAATGGTATAGCAAATTACACACAAATAGGCAATGGTTCAGGTGGAATGTTATAAAATAGAAAAAAAAAAGTTAACCTGTGTAAAAATTAACATAAAGATCAAAATTTGCAACATTTAAGGCTAAAAAGAAAATTATTTCTAATTAACTACTCGGTAAACCCAGCACAGTTCCATCTCATAAATAACAGTTACTATCACCGTACTTAAGGGAACAGTAATCGGATTAAATTTACGGTATAAGGTTTTCATCAGTTCTTTTCGTTTCAAAGCCCAGAGAGTTCGAAACATACATTATCGGCCTCTAGTGTTTGCCAGTGTTCGCGTACCACTATTAACCTGCAAAATGATGGAACTGATTCTATTTCTTTTTTCTCTCTCTCCTACCGTTATATATGGAATATTCACTATGAAAAAAGTAATGTGACCATGTAAAACTTCGAATTCGAGTCTACAGCGGAAATACATGTTCTGAGGTACTCTAAGTTCAAAAAACCTATTACAAAATGGTCTGTGTGTCTGTTAACAGTCTAGCTCAAAACCAAAATGTCTTACATATTCAAGGCGGGAAGTGCCACTTTATAAAACCGATCTTTCACACTTTTTCAATTTTCTCAAAAACAATTTTGATTGGACCTGCTATGTCAATGCAGAAATTAATTGTCTTGAATATCACCTAGGTCTTATTCTCATTGAAATAGTCAAACAGGGCTTAGCTAACGAATTTTCAAATAATCCCTTAAAAAGTACCTTTAATTTTGTTTGAAAAAAAAATTATTATTGTTATCAATAACAAACAATGGATAAATACAAAATATCAAAGAATATCATGAATAAATAAATGAGAAAAAATTAAAAATAGAGAGAAGCTCGAATTGGAAAAAACATGCACGAACTCTCCCGATTTTAAACATATGTTTACGACTTTGTCATCTTAAGTTAAACTGTTATATTCAAGGCAGGGAATAATTTAATATTCGTTATTTCCAACTCAAAAACATTAAATATATATTTTGTTTTAGCAACAGAAAAATCAAAATACTCTGTTCAAATTTTTTCCTCATTGTGAGCCTAGATTATTAGGCACACAACTCCAGGTTTTTGTGAATACGATAAACTCGAATGTGGTACATTATAGGGGTATTCATGATCTTTGGTTTAACATGTTAAAGCGTGTTAAATGGAAAAACTCATGTTAAATCGAAAAAAATTGCCTTCTTTTACCGTGGTAAAACGAAATAACATTTAACATGGCTGAGAGTCTGTTAATTGGTCTGTTAAATGGAGAATGACGTCACACAATAGACCAGTGACAGCTCAGTTCTTTCGTGTGTTTGTGGTATTCATATCCCTGTTATTAAACCAGAATGGATAATTTTAATGATACATTTAAGAAAAAAAAACAATGTAATTTCATTCTACTATCTGAAAATTTGTAAACGCTCGCCAGATAAAAATCTAACTATATGAACCATGTAATTATTCTTAGGGGACATATGTCCCAGAATAAAGTTATTTTTTCATTTCATTTCATGAGCTAAACTTTCACACAAATTCCACTTTTCACTCACTCTAGCCATGTTATAATTAATTACTTAAATCAAAACTGAAGTAAACAATAACATGAGGTTCTGGAAGGAAGGTTATAAACATAAAGGCTTATACAACAAGTTGCTGAGAAAATCCGCTAGGGGCTCTTATGCATTTAACGTTTAACATGACTTCAAATAGGGCTGCTCACAATCTTATAGTTATAACATTTAACATGGTAAAACATTTAACATTTAACACAACATCATGAATACCCCTTATACAAGCAGCGGTACGTAAAAGAAGAAACTAAATTAATCTAACTGGTTGATCAGCGTTTTAGGACCACTAGAAATGCGTTTCCGTTTTAAGTGGTAAATTGGAGTTCTAACAATAGGTAGATTCTTCACATGTATATCTCTGTATTTATTTTTATACAGTTGTAAATAACAATAAATAAATTATGAACACAAAAGTGATGACCACTATCATCACTAAAGACTACTTTTTACTACTATTTGTAGATGTATGTTTCATGGGTTGGGTTTTATGCACCGGACTGCCATACTATTTTAACTGTCGCGGTCCTATCACCTCTTTTATACTTACCGGACGCATTTAACGCAATTAGGTATAGTTTAACCGTAATAAATCTCTGGTTAACTGATCCTTTATCTGTCCTAATACCGGTTCTAATAAAACTGTAACTCAGCGCATTTGTCTTAACGTAAGTGATCACATTTTGTGCCCGTAAAGAACACTAGAAAATATACAAGTTATGTAAATTCGAACTTCGAAGTTTCTGGAAAGTAACCGCGAATTGAGTACGGGTGGAGAAATAACAAATACTTTCTGCCTTCTGACTTGTTTGATTTCTTCTTCAATTGTATCCTGTGTCTTCGTACCTCTGACCATTAACCTCGTGATAAACCAATGCAGAAAAATCAGTCATAACAAAATCCACTCATCTACGTCTCAAGCTATCCTTCCGAGATTATCCCTGAACTATACATTGGTATACATTCACCATGTACTTTTATAAATGATCATAGACCGACACTCTTACCGAAAACCACTAACAATAAAATTCATTAAATAAGCTACTTTTTAAGGAATAAAATCTAATACTCATAGGGCTGCTGTTGATAGTTGGAAAAATGGAAACACATTTACTTATTTGACAGATGGATATAATGTAAAACAAAACAATATATGAAATAAATGTTTTACTTACTGATATTATAAAATAATTATTAATAATGTTATATAATTAGATGTGTCCTGATCATTAGGGAACACCGCGAGGCCTTAATTCTTAAATAAAGGAAGAAATAACTAATAAATTTAAAGAAATGTTTTTCCATCATAAAAAAATAAATAAATTAATAGAACTTTTTTGTGTGTGTGTGTGTGATACTAATAATACTATAATGTTTGAAGATAATTGTTTTGTTTCAAATTGGTGCGCGCGTACTACCTTGCTCTGAACAGTAGAACCCCTATTAATCGGACATGGATTAACCGTTCTTCAGATTAACGGGCCTTGTGAGAAAAAAAGAGGACAAAGACGACAAAAAAAATGAGTGAAAAAGTTGATTGAGTTCTAATCATGAAATAATTAAGAGATTTTGAATTGAAAATAATATAAATGATTAAAAACAAAAGAAAATTATTGATGTTTTATAGAAATTAATGTTATGTGCATCCTTCACACGTTTTTACAATTTTTTTGTACTTACTACCAAATAAACAATAAAAATATTAATACAGATGTAAGATGCTTAAAACTGAAAAAAGATTAGAAAACCCCAAACTTATTGACTTTTTCTCAAAATTATGCTTAATTTTCATACACATCCAACAGATTTTCCGTAGGTTATACAGTAGTTTAATTTTATATTTCTGTTCATATGCCTATTTGAAATGCACATACCTCGGATTAACCGTCAGTCTTCTAATCACTAGAGTAGAGCCAGGGGTTATTCAGTATTAAATTAAAAAAAAAAAATTGTGAACATAACTGAACCTAAAATAGAACACAAAAATATATTTTTCTTGATATTTGTTGTTTGAAATAAGTATTATTAGTTTTCTTAAAAAAGGTAATAGCTTCATTTTTAAAGATTTCATAAAAAAAATGTCTCACAAATTAATTTGTTTACTTAATTGCTGTACTGCATCAACACTATGAGATATAAACTACTAGAACAATATTCAAAAAAATTAGAACAGGACAAATTATTTTGCTTTGTTAAAACAAAGCTGTGAATTTTACATTGTGTTTCAATCATGGCATGGACTCTTGAATTTCTAATAAAATTTATTTAATTTTTATTTTTCAAAAAAGAGTTTTTTTGTAATAAAAATGGTACCATTTTAGATAAGGGTTCAAAATATCGACTATTAGTCATGTATCGATTCTCAGGAGATTTAAAAATTAACAAAAGTATCTCTCACGTTTTTAATATTGGATAAAATATATTTACATATGAGCTGTTAATAGTAAATACGCTATCTCAAGGCAGAGAAATCGCAAGATATTACATGCGTTGCATTCTACATTGAACTTAAATCCGGGCGTAGTACTTGTAAATTTCCTCATTGGTCCAGCAAAGTAGAGTCAGGTAAATTTAGATCTTATATACAGTAATAAAAATCAATAAATTATAATTAAAAATGTACAAATTTTATTCATGAAAGTTTCCTACGTCATGAAGCTTTATTTGGAGAAAATGGGCCAAAGTATCTGGGATGCGGTTAGAGCTCTCCGCTGAGCCAAGGTTTATTCTGTGACCGTTACGTTAACCACTTTCTGTTTCGCAGCTAACAGTTATATGATATACTGACTCCAGGCCAACTCCCTTCCGTTAGATCACCGGCTGGTACCGTACAGCGGGGGGATAATTTGGCAAAAAGCCTCAACTTGAATGCATTCTTCCTGATCCCCAAGTTGTAGAATAATTAGGATTGGAATTTGTTGAAAAGAAAGTAGCTTTTATGACTAAATCCGGATTAATTTTGTGACATAACTACTCACTATAATAATTATATGAGTAAATAACACCCGTCTTGAACATGAAATAAAGGATGCAATAAAAAAAAAAAGGTTCACATGCTTTATTTAATTTAAAATGCTACTAAATGATTCTTAATTCTTTTTCCAAGTGCTTTGTGTAAAGAAAATAAAGAAATATGTGTATTATTCAAACTAGTAAGTTTTTCACTAATTTTTCTAATATTATTAGTAAATTTAAGTCTATAAAACCAGTCCCCTATATATATTTTTTTTACGTTTAGCTCTACAGACTTTGGCGCTCGAACCATATATATATAAACGATAATTTTTTTTTTAACAAACGATGTCATAAAAAACAAAAAATAAGTCGAAATTACAAATAAAACTATAAAATTGAGCGCACATTATTTAAAAGATTTTACAGATAAACTATAAGTAACAAAATAAGGTTTTATGAGTGTATATGCACATTTGTAAAGCAGGACTCGACTTAGATCGAATTCGACTTTAGAAAGTACCCAAGGACACAAATAAAATGTAAAAATTACTAAATAATGTTTTAGAAAAATTCTGTAGCAAGAAAAAAATAAAATAATACAAAACATTTCATAATTCCAAAATTATGTACTGCCTTCAGTGTTAGGTATTGGATATTTTTTTAAAAAACTAAGGCATATACAATTAAGTGAAGAAGATGGAAGTGCGATCAGTAAAAAAAAAACCAAACAAATAAACAAAAAATTATTTATTCGTGCTGACGTTTCGACATGAGATTCAGGTTTTCATCGGGGAGCTTTCGGCAGAGATTCTGGCTAAACTGGCCGATAATCTTCTCCATTTATTAATCTACACCTCAACATATAAAATTATATTGAAAATGGCCATAAAAAAATAAACAAAGGCTGAAACGTTATTAACAATATACAGTCAGTTCAAATTTATTTCTAAATTTACTATGAAAGGTTTTTTTTTTTAATTTTGTTTTATTTATTCATTTATTTATTTTTTCATAAAAACCTCATCCGTGGCTGGCAAAAAAGCAATCCTCAATCCCAAAATCGGGCTTTAGTATAGCTCCACCGATCAATATATGTTGATGGATGTAATGTTCCGTTCGATAAATGTAATTATGTTGCGAAGCATGACACCAACAAATCGTCACCAGTTGATAGAGAACGCCTCAAGCATGACACCAACGGCGTTGTCAACGGCAACTAACGTTTGGTTTGCACATGACACGTTAGTGTCACCGGACATGAAACTGTTAAAATAACAGTTATAATACACATTTTTAAAAAATAATTAAAATACAGCTTTATTGAATAACTTATACATAGAATTATGCGGTTCTATGTTTCTTTAATCCAATTAGATTTAAATTTTTAAACGAACATCTTCTCTTAAAATTATACCCAGTACCTCTTTTAGAGCATTACAAAGACTATTTTATGAATTAAATATTTACATATGTACATAAATGTTAAGCAAATTTAAATATTTTTTTATCACACTATTTATTATAGTATATTTTTATTTTATTAATAAATATGAGTTTAATATATTTCTTGTTACTAATTTAGTAATCTTTTTTTATTTTTTATTTTCATTTATTAACAGACATTGATATTTAAATTAAAATTTTAATTATGAGACTATTTATAGTTAGTATATATAAACATAAGTTAACTTATCTTAATTTATAAAAGAAATATAACAGGAAGTAGCAGAGGGAAAGGAGAGAAAAAATATGTATATAATGAAAAAAAGGAAAACAAACAATAAAATAGGAAATAAATTTTATATTTGCTGAAGCGAAAAAGTTTCGTTATGCCAGTTTCTTCGATCAATAATGAGTAAGCTTAGAGATTACGTGAAAAAATATTTAATGTAACATTCAGATAGCTGACTGATCATGTGAGCTTGAACGCAACTAAACAACAAACCTGTTGAATTTCCATGTTACGTCAGCAAAGCCCTAGAGAAAGGGCAAAATGAGCTTTGACGGGCTTCTTGCACTGGTAACATTCCTATTATTGTAAATCTGCCGAGTAATAAAAAGTATTCCTCATATATAAATTTTTTTTTCAGATCAGTAAGAGAAAAGCAGTGAGCTGACATAAAATATAAATAAACAAATTTGTAAAAATCTTCCGTACTAAAATTTAGGCTTTAAAGAGCAAAAAATCGACCTTATACTGAGTTGGATTGGATCTATTTAACACATTGATTTGTTTTAATTAAAGTTTTAATAATAGTCAATTTGGCATAAATCAAAATAGCGGATGCACAAACGTTAATTTAAAATAAAATTACTTCTGCTAATTATAAATTACGAAAGGTCACTAGAAGTCCTTTCTATCTCATTTTATCAAGCATTACAAAATATTGGATAAATTAAAAAAAATAATTATGGTAAATTGGTAGTACCTTAAGAATCATTACAGTAGAATTACAGGATATGCCCGAAAATAATGGAAACTCGCCGTCAAATCGGAAATCGATTACGAAACAATCAAGGTTCGAAGCCTTATTCTGCATTATAATGAGTCAGAGATGTGGCTTCCGGTCTATTCAATATCATACCAAGACATTGAATCTTCCAACTTGTAATAGATCCCTACCTCTATCAAGCACATACAACTCTAGAAACAGATGAAAGTAAACGACAATAAAATAAATAACCGCACATCGTTTTTCTGAAGATTTAAAAAATAAAATAATAAATATATACTTCATCCGAGACAATAAAGCTCCTAAAATATCAAGGTATCTTGTACCATACATGCATCCCATACTTGGAGTTAAGCAAGAGGTACTTGACAGATCCTTAACAAAACCAACAAAAATACTGCAGTTGGTATATCTCCCCCGGAAGCTCATACGCAAATCGAATTCAATACAGAGGTTAAAAGAAAAAAGTACAAAGAATAAAAGCACCCAAACTTATAGATTGTAATTTGTGGAATTTAACCCCAGACCTAAGGGTTGAAAAGAACCCAATCGAAAACTTTGGTTTGCTAGAAGAGACAGAACAAGAGGTAGGTACCTACATAATGCATTTCATATGAGAGAAGCATATCTACAAGAATTAGAAAGACTAGAAGAAACATCATCATACCAATTATGCCGGAAGGATAATGACAATAATAATAAAAGAAAGAAATATTTTTGAAAGTTTTATGGAAGCAACTCAGTTTTTTGGATGATCAACTGGATCAAGTATGTGTCCCTACATCTGTAGACAAAAGCTTTTTTTTCAATTTTAAAAAATTTACTGCAACCTAAATACTTCAGCCATAAGAACAAACCTAGAATTGTGTCAACCGATTGATATGTAAACCATCGAATTCCTCCAAGATTCTTAATTCTTACTATTATGCCACAAAAATAGTTTTTAATAATGGCATCAAAACCAATATGACCGAAGTCTGTGGCTATTTCTCAATCAATTTATGGTAATTTTTCGAGATGAATGAAAGTCATAAGGCTTACGAGACCTTTTGATACAGGATTGTTAATGAAATGTTGTCACATAACAAGTTTCTCTGAAAATTAAAATGAAATTTTCGTGTTGGTTATATATTTAACTAACTAAATCTCAATAAATAAATAAAAAAGAAAAAGAAAAGTAAATTTTGGTTTTATTAATCTCTGAAAACAATTACTTAAATAGCAATTTTAATTTATATGGGTGTCTTTTAACTCAACATTAAAAGCGTTAGTAAACAAGTCTAATTAAAATAGTTTCAACAAACTCATAAAAATAACCATCATAGATTACTAGACTTTCTAAAGTAAATTTTATAAAATTCACCTTTTTTAAGTAAAAAAATAGTTTTTAAAAAATTTTTTTTTTTTATAATTTAGTACAGTGGAATTTCTTTAACACGGACAGCACTGCTGTCCGTTTATGATAGAAAATATTTTTAAACTATTTAACTAAACTAATCTATAATATTATAAAATCTTAATAAAAGAAGTGAGAATAAGAAAAATAAAATTTATTCCTGCCAAGAATACGACAGTTCAAAAAATCCGTAGGGCAGTCTAAGGTTTTTCTGTTCGAATCGGATGTCTATATATTTTGTTTTTTTTTGTTTTGGTTATTCATAAAATTTTTTAATATTTGGTATTTATCTATCGTTCATCATAGTTAACAATGGAAATTGGTTAATTTTTTCAAATAAAAAAAATTAAAGAGACTCCAGGGGATAGTTTTTTTAAACATTTGTCATTTAAACTCTGTCAGACTATATCAATGAGGATAAGACTTTATCGATGTTTAAGAACAATAAATTTTATATTGACATGCCGAATATAATTAAAACCGTTAGAGCTATTTTCGAGAAAATCGAAAAACCGTGAAAAATGTATTCTATCGGTGGTAAGGCACTTGTGCTACTAACTTCAAGAGCTCGGAGTTCGAGTCCAGCTGTAGCAAATAATTATTATCTGATGAAAGGAATATGCTCCGGGTGCGGT
>NW_027113379.1:140459-151012 GCF_000696795.3 Halyomorpha halys
AAAAATAAAATAAAAAATAAACAAATTTTTAATAAATAAAAGAAATTAAAAATGTGAGAATTTAGAAAAATAAGAATAAAGGATATGACAAGAAAATGGGCTTCTGAAATGCAGAAAAAAGTGAAAAAACAAAGTATTATGTGGATTTTATTATATTCAAAATTACTATCTGTTTCACTGTGAGTTCGGAAGCCCTCCAGGGTCCACCAATCCTCATTAAATGGGTAACCTTAATTGGGTAAAAATGAGTGTGATTTGGACCAATTCTCCATCTTGCACAACCATTAGTCTAGTAACAATAGTTCCTTACAAAGTACTACACCCATCACCCTTCATGGGTTGTAGCAGTACAGATTCAATTTGTTTTATTTATATTTCATGTATAAGAAAGTGGAAAGTAATAGGTTTGACTCCGGGTAAAACAAAGATATTCATTTATGAGAGATATACGCTTAGGGAAGTTATATTATGACACTATGCCATATTGGTAATTAAAAGTAGATGGTATCAAAGGCCTTTTCGCTGTTTCAGAGATATCTTACAGAAGAAAAATAGTGGAAGGGTATACTTAAAGATGACGGAATATACTTCATTGCAATAAGTAACCAGATAAAATCAGAAAGATCGATTAGATATTAATCAATCATTTTAAAAATAACGTTAAATAATTGATTCTTACAACAATAAATAGCTGAGCCGGTTTACAATGAACATAGGTTGGAACTAGCTACAGCGCTAGGATGCCGTTACATCGCGTCGTGTTCGACAGACCGGAAATGTTGCAAGCCATTCGATTCACTGTCCATCGCAACCGGAAATCAGAAGCGTGCTGAAGAAGTACATACACGGCACGGGAATCTGTTAGAAAATATTTTTCAAAAACTCATGTGAATCTTTCTTCGTAATATATAGTCGATTTAAGCATATGGACCATGAAAATATAAAAAAAAATCCCATAGCCCGACAGAGCAATAAAATAAAATGTTAAACAAACAGGTAAATTCCATTACAAACGGGCATTACTCATAAGTTAAAAATTTTATTTTACCCGGTTTCAAAACTATTACTATAAAGTTCTACTAATTGGACGCGGATACATCAGACCCTTTTGTTTGGAAAGAGCCAGTGAAATGAAAGGGAAAATATGAATGGTAGATGGTTAGGGCGAATGCGGCATGTTAAAATTAATTTCTTAAAATATTATTTCGTAGAGGTGTTTTAAACATTGTATGTAAAACATTTTTTACATCTTTCTTTCCTCATGGACATTTTGTTTTATTATAATACAGTTATCTTAAGATATTAAAGCTAGTGAAGTTTATTTCCTCTTTTGTTTGATAAACAAATGGAACAATTTAATAAAATGCAACAAAACAAAAAAAAAAACTGGTTTTAAAGTTAAATTATAAAGGTATACTTCTTTTATTATACTTATACTTTTATTAAACTTCTTTATTTTCCGTTGTTTTGTGCGTTAAATTTTGTTTACTCAATGCTACTTTTCTATTTTATGTTATTACGTCTACTGTTCATTTTACTCTAATAGTTTCTTAATTTTTCATATTCTCATCATTTTCTATTTTCTATTTAAACTATATTCACTCTTTTCTTTCATTTGTATATAATTTTCTTTGCACTTATATTTATATAATTTTAACCCTAGCTTATTGTACCTTTTGTATTTTATCCTATTATGTCAAAATATTTTTAGTTGTTTTTTTATCTTTTTAGCCCTGATAAAGCTCTACAAAGTGGGATGAAACGTCAGCAAATAAATAGTTCTTAAATATTTTTTTGTTTTCTTGTGACCGCACCCCTGACCATCTTCTTCATAATTGAATTAATACGGTCAATTATTTACGGCCTAATTTTTTAATTTGCAACTATCAAAGCTATATTCAAAGACAAATATCCTTTGTGGAAAAAGTATGGCACTTGGAAAAATTAAGTGTTTAATGACTTTTTTTTTTTTAAGATCAGACTTACTTATTCCTGTCGAACAGATCCGTTACTTAGGACTACATCTCGACAAACGACTGACATGGAATCCTCATACAAGACTAAAAAGACAAGAAACTGCTCGTAGATTCCGACTATTGCAACATTTACTAGACAAACGGTCTAAATTGCCAATCCATTACAAAAGACTGATCTACATGACTATTATAAGGCCTATCTGGACATACGGAGTTGAGCTTTGGGGCTCCACTAAACCTTCAAATTCCTCCAGAATCCAATCCTTACAGTCCAAAATCCTTCGTAAAATCCTTAATGCTCCTTACTTTGTCACAAATCAAGTCATCCATCAGGACCTCAATATTCCATATGTTGCCGATTTGGCCAGAACCAGACACCGTTCCTTCCATAATAAACTTCTCAGCCACCCAAATCCACTTGTTTCTAACCTGGCTTCTCCTTCATTACCTAATAATCCTCCTAGGCGTCTGAAAAGAAGATGGCCTCGAGATCTTCTTCTCTAGAAATGTTATTGGAGTTCTATCAGTGGGTAGATTCTCCACATGTTTTTATCATGTTACTATGTCACCTACAGCAAATTTACTTGTTGTATATATGTGTATACAGTTGTAAATATCAATAAATAAATTATTAAAAAAAAAAAAAAATCAGACTTCATTTTCGTCAGTTGTAAATTCCAGGAAACGTAGAGGCATCTTTGAAAATGATAATTTAAATTATTTGGAAGTTTTTTTTTATTACTTTATTAAAGGCGTATGTGATACATGGAGCGGCTTGATAAGGAATTAATTGTTTTTCTCTGAGACAGGTTTAATTGGCAGAAGACCTGGTCCCAGAAGATAAGGAAACACCATTAAGTCTCAACATCATTCCGTCTATAAAACACCCAAAGTAACTTCTTTTCTGATAACTGTCCATTTCACTCATATATTAAATAATAAAACTTAAAAATAAAATCTAGATTAAAAATGTATCTGCACAATATATAAAATAAAATGACACATTTTATACCATTTGACAGTTTTATTAATCTAAAAAAAGATGTATTTTCAAAAACCTATAAGGTGTTGCATATTGCTCATAATTATACAAATATAAATATTAATATTTAATATAAATTATAGGTATAACATAAGATACTTAAATAAGTAAAATATAAATAATTTATTTTATTCAATTATCTACAGAAAACTTATGAATAAAAATATCATAGCTCGACATTCCTTTAAACTTAAGAACGTTTTAGTGAAACTAAAGATATTCTACTTTCAACTCATAAACTGATGTTTTCAAGTATATTTTCTGCCATAAATTTTTATTTGGATATATGTTTTACTGTATTTTCCTTTTTCTTATTACTTTCCTCAGTTGAATCCTATGAATTACCTTATGAAATTAATTGACACATCTTTAATAAATTAACACAAAGAAAAACTAGGCTCATAATTAAAATATTTAATTTCTAACCACATTATTAATGTGAAAAAGAAGAAATTTATAATGAGTTGTTGAATTTGGATATATTTTTTAGAGTTAAAAAATACTATTCTTGCATCAAGATAAATTTATTATTCTCTTGATGCAAGAATAGTATTTTTTAGAGTTAAAAAATAAAATATGTTGTGACCAAACAACCAGCTTTTAAAATTAAAAGAAAATATTGATAAGATAGTATTTTTAGAAAATATATACATATTGACAAATCAACTTGCGTACTACCTACATGCATGACACAATATACATACACAATACATCAACAGTAGATCTATAGCCAGTCACTACAATCCTGTATACACTATAATCCTGATCTATTATAACGAATAAGTAGACAGAAAAAAAAATCATTATTTCACCACTTGAGATTCTTGTTTATACATTCATTAATGATTTGATTATACACTTACATAAATGAATATAAAAAATACACGTAAACTTAAAAGTTTGAAATTTACTAATGAACTGTTAGCGTGTTCTAATGTGTGAAAATATATGTGTATATCCCTATGATTATAAAATTCATAAAAGAGATAATCCATTTGATGTATAAAAATGGTTTGACAATAGCTATCCTTTCAGATTATCGAAGTGTATTGAAAATAAAAATGATTGCGAAAGATGAGAATAGTTTATCTCTGTTTTTAAAGAAGCAATGTGATTTTAACACATTTTCTCTCATTAAAATATACTATTTCTCTAAAATGGGGGCGACGGTAGCAGCGTGATAGAGCGCCTGACTACCAATCAAAAGGTTGTGAGTTCGAGTCCCGGCCCACCCGAGGTTTTTTTCAAGCCCATAATAACTCAAAACTCACTAACAGCCTCCTCCCGGGCACTTGTGAGGCTCGTTAGCCAATGGTCGGCACTCACAAAAATAGGCGTGGGAGTGACGAACCCATCGTATGAAAACTTCATCAAAAAACGTATGACGTATTTCCGTAGTACACCACTCGGTCCAATAATACAACTTTACTCCACGGTCTGTCGTGCCAATAAAACAAAAGGAAAAGTTTCTCTAAAATATTTTTATAAATTAAAGCAGTATTTTTTAATTTTTTTTAGAGATAATTGATAATTTATCAATAGATATTTGTTTAAATCTTTTTTTTATGAATTAAAAAATAAAATTATAATTAATAAGTATGAGTAACATTAATTATGAAATAATTACTAATAGATAATCAGTTTTTTATTAATCAATAAACCTTGTTTAGGTTGCGATGGTGCAAAAATGAGTCAAATTAAGGTAATAATTAGATGGTCTTTATTATTAAACTTTATACTTTTTTTGTCGCTAAATGGCTTATCGTTAAAACTAAACCTATGTAGTACTAAGATAATATTAGTTTTTTATGGTTTATGTGCTTTTTTATCTATTTTGTGCGTTGAAATATTTTAAAATCAATTTTGCCTAAGACCAAAATTCCAAAATGCAAATGTTTTTAGAGAAGCAATGTGATTTTAATACATTTCTTACATAAAAAACATATATATTTTTTTTATAGATAATTAATAATTTATTAATAAATTGTTTTTTTTAAATGTGTTATGCTACATTAAATCATCGAGCACCATCGATAACTGTCTCGTTTCTAAGAATGCATTACACCGTCTATTCTGGACTAGATTGATCCAAAGCATAAATTGGCGAATAGTGAGTCATCGCTCCTCAGAGGGGTACATCTAAAAGGCTGCTAGGATAAATTTAAGACTTCTGCTGATGTAAATATGAGACCAAATGTGATTATAAGCTATTGAGAGGTATGTGCAATATGAGGGCTGTTTGTAGCTGAGGTAGTTAAGCTAATAATAATATTTAGCTTAATATTTTTTCATTACTGTGGCGGTCCCATGAAATGTTAACTTGGTTAGATTAAGTTGGTTACCTCTAGATAGCACCCCCCCCCCTCTGTATGGCAAATTTTGATAAATTTAATGTACACTGAATGTCAAGTGATTTAAAAAAAAGAGTTTCTTAAATTATGTTAATGTCTTAATATTCTTTTGAGACATAAGGTTTAGTTGTTTATCTAGTTATTAGTGTTCATTTTACAAAAGTGAATAAAATAAATACATGATTAGTTTCTCATTTTAACCCTCTTTAGCAAATTACATTTGCGGTTACAGCATTGGCAGGAATCTACACTTAAGTCATGAATGAATACGGATCTAGCGCACTCAGTTACCACTTGCCTTCAATTTAAGTGACGTGTCTGGAGAAAAACGCTGGGATCTCTACAAGCCCTACTTTGCCTTCCAAGCGAGAGCGGCAAAGATTGGTTCAGATCACTCAAGGCTAAATTTAAGTATTGCATATGGGTGGTAATGTGTATTTATTTTATTTTTAGTTAAATTAAATTTTCTTTGTATTGTATATAAATTTTTTTTTTATCAGATTTTATTATATCGATTATATTTTAATTTACTCGTAGCATAATTGTAATTTTTTAAATTTAATTTTATTCATTTATTCTCTTAATTTAGTGAGATCTATTTTCATCATTTACATTTTATATTCTTTTCGTTTTTCTTTTTTTTTTTTATATGGTACGATTGAATACTCAGAACGCTAATACTTATTGCCCTTAATCGTGAAAAAATTTATTATTATATTTCAATAAAAAAAAAAATTATTATAAAATTCTTTTTAACTCAAACTGTTTAAATAATAACAAAAATAATTTAATTTTGTACTGGAAAACACGATGTCTCATTTTTACCTACATGTTATATTTTTTTTATCTCAAAGATAAGATGAAAATACAAAGAAACTATATACATATATAATTTTGTTTTAATTAAAAGTAATTTGATACACTAAAAACATTTGTGGTGTTAGTTCTCCGGAATACGTAAATAAAATAAATACTCTCCGATTAATGTCAGCAATTATTATCCTATTTTTAGAAATTATTCGGTTAATTTACATTTTTTTATTTACATAATTTTTAAACTTATGACTTTAACGAACTATTTAATGCAGACAAGACCTTTGTTAAAACTTCTATAATATAAACTACATTTAACGCCTTTAAACAAAACAAAACAGACTATTCAGCCCCATCATCAATGCACAGATGGAGCGGGTTGTTGGCCAGGGCGATGGAGAGAGAGGTCACAGCTGACCCAAACAGGATGTACCGCTAGCTTACCATCACTTCGTCTGCCTCCGGGGCTCTTGGCACTTCTTATTGGGAACTTCTAATGGAAAAGGAATTCAGTTTGGCAGCTTGACGCCAAGCCTAAATAGTAAATTTATAGTCATGTATCCATTATCGAACAAATCTCTTAAAACCATAAGAACGGGGGAAGGAGTGAGCCACAATCATAAACCTGCTAATGAATATAAGAAATACTTTCTCCCTATAAAGCAATATATAGGAGCAAAGTTGAAAGATTCAACTTAATATAAAAATGTTGCTTAGAGGTAAAGTTAAAAAAACATGTTTGTACATATGCTGGTGACACATGGTTATCACAGTTAATAATAGCCTTTTGACTGCATCCCAAACTCTCCAATCCTATATCAGAACCCTCGAAGAATAGTGCCGAAATTGAAAAAAAAAAAGGATAAAATTAAATCTCAACAAATCCTATCGAATCACCTTTACACTTCGTCGTACAGTATACTTTAATAATCTTGCTCTTACCCCTGTAGAACAGATCAGCTACCTTGGACTGCATCTGGACAGACTACTAACTAGGAATCCTCACACAAGACTGAAAAGACAGTAAACTGCACGTCGATTCCGACTATCACAGCACTTACTAGACAAACGTTCTAAACTTCCAATATATTATATAATATAACAAAAAAATTAAATGAAAAAAGTCTAAGTGACAAATCCATTAAAATTTTTCATAATAATAACACTTAATAATAATACTTATATTTTTTACTAATGGTTCCTATTCATCCCTCATTTTCAATCCGCTGGTGTTCCTCAAGGTAGTATCCTCGGTCCCATCCTCCACAACGTCTATACAGCTGACATCCCAACAATTCCTAACACTATCCTTCCCACGCATGCTGATAACACATGTGTGCTGACAGTAAATAATAACCCTTGAATTGCATCCCAAACTCTCCAGTCCCATATCACAACCCTCGAAGAATGGTGTCGTAATTGGAGGATAAAAATAAATCCCAACAAATCACATTTACTCTTCATCGTAAGCCTGCCGACTGCCTTACAGTATACTTTAATAATGTGGCTCTTACACCTGTAGAACAGATTCGTTATCTTGGACTACACCTTGACAAACGACTAACCTAGAATCCTCACACAAAACTGAAAAGACAGGAAACTGCACACGAGTTCCGACTATTACAGCTCTTACAAGACAAACGGTCTAAACTTCCAACTCATTACAAAAGAATGATCTACATGACAATAATAAGGCCCATCTGGGGCTCCACCAAACCTTCAAATTCCTCCCCTATCCAATCCTTACAATACAAAATCCTCAATACTCCTTACTTAGTCACAAATAAAATCATATAAGGACCTTAACGTTCCATATGTAACCGATCTAGTCCGAACCAGAAATCATTCCTTCCATTATAAACTCCCTAACCACCCAAATCCACTAGTTTCTAACCTTGCTTCCTCATTCATTCCTGACAATCCTCCGAGACATCTGAAAAGAAGATGGCCTCAAGACCTTCTAATGTAAAAACTTTATTGGAGTGCTATCAATGGGTAGTTTCTCTACACGCCGGTATCACTCCATTATAAACTTACAGTAAATTTACTAAATGTACTATGTGTGTATTATATAAAGTTGTAAATCTCAATAAAGATAAATATATTAAAAAAAAATTTGTAGCTCATGATGTCTTAGTTTTTATTTAAATTTAAAACCGAATTGTTTAAAACACGTTTTAGACAGCATATTCTATATAAACACGGCCCTACGTCCGTCAGTGGAGAATGAAAGAGCCTAAACACATACAATGGTGTGTCAATGAATTTGCCAAAGTATGGCAAACTCCCACCTACTCAAGCTTAAACAAACTGAACTTTTGTTCCTCTCACATTATGTCTAGTAATGCACAACTTTATCCTTATATATGATATTTATACGTATAATATGAGAAATGTTAACAGATTGGCATTTGCGCTCTCTGGGTTCTAATTATTTATAGAATTTTCCCAACCTCCGTAATCAATTATAAAATCTACTATAAGATTGTATATTTTAAAGTTTCATTCAATTGGATGTTAATAAATTGTTTCTAATCTTGTCAATTAATTTTAGCGATATATATTTAATTTAACATATCACAAATAAGCATATGTAAAAACGTTATATGTCTGGATACATTTATTTATTGAATAAGAATAATAACTCTGTCACAATCAAGGGGGCATTGGAGCTTTAGGTGTACATTCTTATACATACAAGAGAAAATAATAAAAATAGTGTCCAGTTTGTGTAGTATTATAATATATTTTTTTTTTAGATATTTCTTTCTTTCTTTGTATTAGGTATAAGACCTGGAAATTTTGTATTTTATCATTGGGCAATAATTTATTATTTCTCTAACAGTTCACTGTTTATTTTATTTAGTTTTAAAATATAACAAAATTGCCAATCCATTACAAAAGACTGATCTACATGACTATTATAAGGCCTATCTGGACATACGGAGTTGAGCTTTGGGGCTCCACTAAACCATCAAATTCCTCCAGAATCCAATCCTTACAGTCCAAAATCCTTCGTAAAATCCTTAGTGCTCCTTACTTTGTCACAAATCAAGTCATCCATCAGGACCTCAATATTCCATATGTTGCCGATTTGGCCAGAACCAGATACCGTTCCTTCCATAATAAACTTCTCAACCACCCAAATCCACTTGTTTCTAACCTGGCTTCTCCTTCATTACCTAATAATCCTCCTAGGCGTCTGAAAAGAAGATGGCTTCGAGATCTTCTCCTCTAGAAATGTTTTTGGAGTTCTATCAATGGGTAGATTCTCCACATGTTTTTATCATGTCACTATGTCACCTACAGCAAATTTACTTGTTGTATATATGTGTATACAGTTGTAAATATCAATAAATAAATTATTATTAAAAAAAAAATATATATAACATTTTGTGTTATAAATTATAATATAAATATTAAAATGTAAAATATAAAATAATCGATTATAAGAATATTTAAAAAAGGAAAAAAATTAGGTTCAAATACAAAGGAGATGTAAAAACACATAAAAATAGAAAAGTAGAAATGAGAAAACAAAATTTAGAACACTAAAAACGGAGAATAAAGAAGTTTAAGCCCCACTTCGTAGAGCTATTATTAATAATATAAAGAGATAATAAAGATATAATAGAGATATTATTATTATTTTTATTGTATTTATTCTCTCTCAACTTTTATGTAATCTTAACTTACTTGTTTATATTCCATTGTTTTGTGTGTTAAATTTTGTTTTCTCAATTCTACTTTCCTATTTTACGTGTTATGACGTCTACTGTTCATTTTACCTAAATACTATGCCTAATATTTATTCATATTCTTATCATTGTCTATTTTATATTTATACTATTTTATTTACTCTTTTCTTTCATTTGTAAATTACTTTGTTTTTACTAATATTTATATAATTTTAACCCTATCTTAATGCACCTTTTGTATTTTATCCTATTAAGTCAAAATATTTTTAGTTGTTTTTTGTATCATTTTAGCCCTGATGAAGCCCTACAAAGTGGGGCGAAACGTCACCAAATGAATAGTTGTTAACTTTTTTGTTTTATTGTGACCGCACCCCTGACCATCTTCTTCATTATTTCAAAAAATGGAAAGAATGAATAAGGAAAATGTAATAAAACTTTGTACAAGAAGAAAAAAAATAAAATTGAAAAAAAAATATTAAACATATATTGTATTTAGGTTATAGTTAATTATCGTTTGTTACAATAAAAAGTAGAAAACAATTTTTTGTTTGTTACTTTGGTAATTATGGTAGTGTTAATATTCTTAAATCATTGATTGATAAGGTCTTTTAACAACCCGATGTATTTGCGAAAGCTTTTGTATCTCTCTCTCTCTCTCTCTCTATATATATAT
>NW_027113379.1:151150-164536 GCF_000696795.3 Halyomorpha halys
TAAATTGTTTAAAAATGATTTTTCTACTACAGTAACAATTTGTTCTTTATCCCTAAAGGCTAGTTGTCACAATTTGAAAGCAAGGATATACAAAGAAGAGACCTAATAGAAAACAGGATGTTCAAAAAAATATGATAATATTGTCACGGTCTAACCTAAATAGTCAGAAGATACGTTATCACCGGGAGACAATTCGTTGTAAGGCCCTATGTTACTGTTTAAACACAATCTAATTCATTTAACTTTCTTTTTATATTATAAAATCTTTCAACTACCTCTACAGAATAAAATTAAAAAATATAATTTAACGTCATTTTCTTGCATGCCATTAAAAATAACTCAATAGGCGTTATAACTGAATAAATAGCTGTCACTAATTGTTGGTTCAAATTAGTTCCAAATAACTTATCAATTAACACGATACAAATTTTAATACTAACCTATTTGCTCTCACAAAACAGCATAGGTCATTTAGTTGAATTTCTTAACAAGTATAGTCAATATATTCAGTTCCTAATATAATAAATGAAATTGGTAATTTTTCTTGTGAAGAAAGGGACGAATAATATTGATAAATGTATTATACATATCTTACATATCTTTAATTTTCATTTATATCTCTAATTTGTTTAATACACCTTTAATTTTGTTTTATTGTATATATCTTATGATTATGGACCATATATCTATATTTTGAACTTGAGAATGGACCGTATGGCTTTATGTCCATTGTCAAGGGACCCTCTGCTAAACATTGCACAAGGAGGAAGAAGAATATATGTTAAATATTTTTTTATTATTTTTTAAATACAGTTTTATTTTTATTTATTAATATGTTATTATTTAATATATATAAATATATTTATTAAAATTGAATCTGTACCGCTACAAACACACTGGAATTGGTTAAGTACATCGTAAGGAAGTACTGTTACTTGACTAGCGGTTGTGCAAGGAGGGTTCAGAATCCTATCCAATTAAGGGTACCAACTTAACGAGGCTGGATGGACCCAGGAGGGCTCCCGAACCCGCAGGGCTAACTCACGGTTATGGTGAAACAGAAAATAATTATCTGGCATAGCCGGATTCCAACCTGGGTCCTTGGAGTTAGTAGTTTTATCAGCTATATTACTAATGTCTGATGTATAACAGAATGTTTTTATACTACAAAATAAAAAAAAATTAAAAAATGTAGTTCTCAACAAATAAATAAATTACCTAAACCGGAATATTCCCGCTAAAATTACTTAAATTATAGCCAAAAATTCTAAAATTAAGAATTTTGACACAATCTTCGCGAGGATAAACTGTGACGTACAAAACACATTTTGGATCCTATGATTTTTTTTTCTCAGTTTGCACTTAAAAAATCAGAGTCCTTAAAGAATACACCAATTTTATTTCTATTGTTTATAACATATTAATTTTGAAAAATAGTTTATTTATTGGTTTCATATATTCTTTATTATTTTTGTAAAGATACTAAAACTCTCATAAGAATTCGTAAATTTTACTACTCTTAGGTTGCTAGTCTATCTGTTCATACATAGTCGATGATTAAGCTTTATTTCACAATTAAACAAGAATATTAAATAAATCAAGAAACGATAATGGAGGTATTTTTTAAACTTTAATTATGAAACTCCGTAATATTAAGTTTTGAAATTCAGAATTTATGGAGACAGCTGTACGACTTTGAGAGAACTCCGGGATTAGATGGCTAAAATTTCGGAACCGGAGCTATTATTGAGTTGGAAAGTTATGAAAGAAAGTTCTTAACTCCAAATTGAGACGCTTTCAACGATCTATTTGATTAAACGATCAAAATTGGTTATGCATTCTCAACGGGGAGCTGGAGGGGTCATTAATGTAAAATAGCATTTTACTTTTCTCCCTTTAAATGGAAAGATCATTCCCAAATAAGAGGTCTTTATATAAGACAGTATTACTCAATAATGTACAATAATAATTAATGAATATCATTCAGATTATTTATTCGATTTTTATAAAAAATATTTTCCACTTTCTGTAATAAACAGTAAATTACAAAAAAAATTTATAATGATGTTAAACAAAAAACAAAAGAATAAAATTCCTAATTAATTAAATTGTTCAAAATACCATCCTGTAAATAACAAAGGCTGCTTTATTTATAAAACTATTTAATAAATCTTTACTTCCCCATTACTAATTTTAAAGCGATCCCATATTTATCAAAATTTCTAGAGTTATGAAAAGCATATGGAAATCACCCGTATTTGTAGACATGCATGTTTTTGAAAATAAAATATTTATATCATTTCATTTAATAGCTTATAGCAAATTTACTAGTTGTATATATTTTTATACAGTTGCAGATAACAATAAATATATAATTAATAAAAAAAATAATTTTTAAATGTTTTCTCTAAGGCCTTGCACATTTTGTAATTTTTTTAAGCAGACATCATTTCTTATTTCGGTAGCCTAGCCTGTTATCAAACATTATTCTAATTATTTTTCAACCAAGTTGGTATTTGAATAGAAGATTGTAAATTAAGTTATATTATAACAAATATTTTAGTAATGTCCTTTTACAATTATGTAACATTTTGGCGAGATAATATGCTTTATATTACTTAATATATCTTTTATTCAACAACACTGGATGGATATTGTCAATAACACTATTAAAGTAAAAATAATTTATTTCTTTTGAGGTTGCAATGTTATACAGCGAATGAAAGCAGATAAAATAAACTCTAAAACATCACTCAATCACAATCGGGTATTTAATATGCTATGATTCGAAACGTGGTGAAATTCTGTTATTTCAGCAACTTAGAAAAAAAAAAAAAAATCTACATTAAGAAATATGAAAAAAAAATTGAATATATTTACTTAGTACTGCTAATACATAAAAAATATGATATAGATTTTTAAGTCCTGGATGATTTGGCATGGAATGAATGGATTGTTAATTTATAACTATAATTTATAACCATGAAAGTTTGTGCTGGGTACAGGAAATGTTATTATTATATGAATATATAGACTGAATATAGATTAAGAAATTGCAAACAAATATTAAAATTGTTTGAATATATATTTGAAATTTTCACATCGTTTCAGGTTCAGATTTTTTATTTTTAAGTTATACAGAAATGCTTTTTTATGCGTGTGAACATAGTTAAGTGTTGCGAAAGTAGCACATTCCTTGCATTCATTTATCCATCTCGGTAGTAGTCGGTAATAGTTTACAAACAAAGATAGTATGTGGTTATCCTAGCTAAGGGAAAGATCAAGGACGAAAAGAAAAAGTTAACTAGAAAAACCTTCATTTAGTTCTAAAAATCACCTTACTCAGTAGTTTTATCCAGCATCCTCCTGGTTAAGTTTTGTAAATAGTTTGAACTTATTTTCAAAAACTTTTTGTAGAACTTCAAAAATTGATAACAAAACACTATACAGCAATTAAAATTCTGATTTGAAAGTCAGTAGTGGCTTAGGTGGATGATAATCAGAAAAAATATATAAACTTCCATATTAAGTGTGTATAGGTATATTAATGCTATGAAATATCTATAAAGATATTAACAGTTTTATATTAACTTTTCGTTATTAATTTATTGGTATACTTTTATTTATGTTATGTATTCATAAAAAAAACAACAGCTTTGAACCTATAAAAAAACAGTAAATAACTAAGCAGTGAACCTCACGCAAGAGTCATAAAGCAAAATATATATATGTAATCATATAATTAAAGACAAACGAGAGAACATCTCAATCTAACACCATAAAGAATAATAACTAAATAAGGATTGCAAACCGCCCAAAAATATTTAAAAAATACACTGGTTCGATATTTATTACTTTTTGACAGACTAAGGCTTTTGTAATATTGTGGAATAAATAATCTGAATAATGAGATGAAGATAATTGATCGTATATAAATGAGAGAAGATAGTTAGGGTCAGCAGAAAAACACAAACAAAAAATTATTTATTTGTGCCGACGTTTCGACCAGATTTTCAGGTCTTCATCAGGGAATTATTGACAGATATTCTGGCTAAACTCAAACGCTATTCAAGCTAAACTCAGTTTAGCCTGAACATCTGCCTATAACTCCCTGATGAAGACCCGAATATTAAATCGAAACGTCGGCACAAATATATAATTTTTTGTTTATTTGTGTTTTTCTGCTGACCGCCCCCGACAATCTTCTCCTCTGAATAATCTGAATAGTTTAATATTTTTTTCGCTCAAGATACTTTATTTAATTTTTTTTTTTTTTACTCTCATACCATTCTAAATTACGAATTTATAAATTTAAGATGTTAGTTAACAGATTCGGATTGCTCAAATTTAATGTCAAAGAAAGGTTTTAATACCAAAATATAATTGAGTTTACTCCTTATTTTGACATATTTTATCAATTATTAAAATTGATCACTATTAAGGGGACGTTTATTGAGCGTGCTGCTATGAGAGAAAACACAGCAGCAATAAAACGTTTAATGGGTAGCGACATTGTGGCCTAAGTCTTATCATTATCAAGGCATAGAAAAAAGGTATTATGAAAGTATAAGAAGAAAGATTAAATATGGAAAAAGTATGAAATAGGTAAATAAGGAATAAATTGAATTGAATATATTATGTAGAAAAAATACCTAACATTGTAATATCATGGGTATTGTAACATTGTGATAGCATATAATAGCTATAGGTATTTTTATTGCATATGAAGAAATTTTTAATACACGAATATGAGATATAGAGTAAAAATTTAAACAATGAGCGATAAATGGTGAAATTCAGATGCGAAAGCAATGGTCCTCCGTAACAGGGCAATCTTGTTTTTTTTCGATACATTTCTGACATCAACCAACATGTGTTTTCCCATTTAACACTCTTTGACATGTTAAACTAAAGATCATGAATACTCCTAATGAAGAAATTAAACGAGCTGTGTTACGAAGTCCTTCCACACCTTATTCGCCAGACTTATCTCTAACAGATTTCTATCTGTTCACATATTTGGAAAACCTCCTTAAAGGTAAACGTTTTGGAAATGATTCTCAGGTCCAAAATGCATCTTCTGAATTCATTTCTTCACAAAATCTTGAATTTTTCAGTTCTGGGTTTGAAAATTCTATACCACGTTGGAAAAAATTATAGAAAATGATGGTAAATATTTTGATTTCATTAAGTTATTTTACTAAAAAAAACCTTTCCATGAAAACTGATATTTTATAAGAAACGATCCAGTAGTTACTGTTGCTTTTATAGACGCTTACAAGTATACCATTTAAATTTATGATCTACACAGGAAATGAATCCTTAAATTCTCTCCTTATAACTTTCCCTTTCACTCAAGTTTTGATCTTCAATTCCAGATATAGATATAGTAAGCCTTTATAAAAATCTAAGTACTTTATTAACTTTAAACTAAAAGCTTTGTAGTTTCATAATTCTTCGTTCTTCATTCTATAGATGATCTCTCCTTCTCAATTATTTAAAAATCCGGCACAAGTGAGAGGATAGCTTATTTTCAGTTTTCAAATATTGGCAAAATTCCCGCCTAAGATAGTGTTACGTCCTCAATTAGTATCTCCGAATTTTGGAATAATAAATGTATTATTTTGATATTATGCGGAATATCGATACAAAACTGTTGTATTATCTATTGTCGTAGATAAACAACAGCGGTCCAGCAGGAAACAATGATATAAACAATTGAAGAAGTACTTGAGGTTATGTTTTTAATGTTTTTTGGAAATTGCGAACAATACTATGTGTTCAAGACTCAATCGATATCCTTTTTTTCTTTTCAGCATTTCGAAATAAAATCTTGAATTTAATGATTAAAGATTCTTTAGATAGTAAATTTGACTGAGGAACTTTTTCCAGTTCTTTTACACCATACTTAACTCTATAATTTCCAATGAAAAGATATATTTTCAAGGGTTCTTACAGAAATTAAAATTTTGTTTGCATATATTTATTGTTAATTTCGTTACCCTATGATTTAATCATTTGCTTTTATTAATGTAATCTCAATATGTTTTGAGATAAAAGTGTTTTACATTTAAATGAACACCAGTTGCCAGTAACACTTTAGTACTTTCTATTGAATATATTTTTTATTTCATTAAAATAATAAAAAAAAGACTTATTTAAAAATATACTTGACTTTACACATCAAATGTAGCACAAATTATAATGACTTCATTACAAAATTAATATTCAAGATTTTTGTTGATTCTATTTATAGTAATAATAGATTAAATAGCATCATTTAAATAGAATTTAATTAACATAGCCATTAATTATGATTAAAAAAAAAAATGCACCACTCTCTACTGCATTCTTTTTTTATGTATGATGATGTCTTCACTGGACTCAGCAATTTTTATCCAAGAAGTTTCTTAAATTCGAAAACTTTCATCAAAAAATCATCATTTTTCAAGTTAAATTAAAATTATTTTCATCTTTCAAATACAAGTATGGAAATTTCATGGCAACTGGAGTTCATTGTGGATTAATTATTTCCTTAAACTTCAGTTATTATAAAAAAAATATATAAAAAAAAGTATTTATAATAATTTTAAGTAAATTAATTTTCGCGGAAGGAAAAAGACGATCAGAAGCATTTTGTAATATTTCATTAATAGGTAAATATAATTTGAAATATAAATGAAATTACCTGATTTTTTTTTTTAAAATCCTTTAGAGGCAGGAAGAGGAAAGAAATCTGAAAAAAAAAAATTGAATATACAAAATTGTTAAATACATGAATAATAAAAAAAAAAAATACTAAGCATGAATGGATATATTATTATTATTTATAAAAAATGTTATACACAGAAAAATCTAACAAAATATTCCATAAGTATTAATAATGAATTAACAGTTGGTCTAATGGTGAAAATAAAGTTATTAATGAAAGTTATTTTATTTCAAATAGCAGTAAAAAATATAAGTATCATAATAAGGTGTTATTATTATGTACAATATTGTTCAGTTTAAAAAAAGTTTAATGGCTTTGTCACTTACGATTTTTTTTTAATATTACTTTCATTAGATTGACCATATATATTTGTAACCCATCAGAGATATTGAGTAGTCACTCACAATACAATAATTGAAAAATTTATGATGGCCTCTATATATGACCAGAAAAGTTTTAAATAGCAGTATTAAATTATAACGGTATGTTTTAAAAAAGAAGCATACATTTTGTAATTAGGAGGGAAGGATAATTTTATATTGTACATTTGTATAAAATGTTACGGACATGTTCGATAACAAACAGATTTAGTTGATTCCCTAACATTTTTAGACTGAATTACCAAACCGAATTAAATGTTGGATGGATCTCTAAAAGAAAGCTGAAGTGGGTAATTGGAAATGAAAGTGGACCTAGGCAGGACGGGCGGCCGTCTGTCGCGGTAGTTACAACATTAACTGCTTATTGAAATTTTAATAGTTTATGGCTTGGAAGATAGGTAAAAATAAATTAACATTATTTATGACTTACTTTATAGGGCAGTAAACATACAACAAAAACGGAATAAAGACGACAATAAAAATAGAAACCTTGAAAAATATTAATCATGGTATGTGTCCCAGAGCAATGAACACTTTGTAGCAGAAACAATAAAAATACAATTTAGCCTTACACAGTCTAAAAATACAAAGTTCTATTGAAAAGCTATTCAATAGTCAATAATTACTCTTTTAATTAATTCCTTACCACACTGATTCAATTTCAATGTTCTATATTGATTTTAAATTAGTGATCTTGAAAAATAATTATATTTACATCTCTATGTAACTTGTTAACTCTATGTAATTATTCCAATACATTTAACACTATTTTTTAATGCATATTGTGTAAACATTTTTTATTTAGATTAGACTGTAATAATTTATCATTTACAAAAATTCTTTAATTTATTATCTAACTCATTACAGGCAGTACCTTTATTATTCTGTAGATTATATTCATCTTTAGAATTATTAATAAATTAAAATGACGAAAAAAATAAAAGAAACTATACGTATTACTATTAAAATCAATCATTATCAGTCTTACTATTACTATTGATTACTAGTAGTACCTTTATCAATCTTTAAATTGTGTTCTTCGTTAGAATAAGAAATAAATTAAGTCTCATACCAAAAAACCGAATTTATGACAACGGAAACAAAAACTACGGCAAAATAAAATAGAGACGAAATATGGACAGATAAGAGTGACAAAGAAATTTAAATATCTTTTTTTCTGTTTATTATTATTATTTATAATTAATTTCCTTAACATGTTTTCTAGATAAAGTGTAAATAAAAAAAAAATTATCGCTTTCAAAATTGTTCATTATTGAGACAGACTGTTATATTTCACAATAAAAATAGTTTTTATCAATTGTAAGAAATAATGTAATGTTTTTCGGAGGTTCAGTAAAATTAATATTTGCAGTAAGAATAATAGTTAAGACATCCATTTACAAGTGTTAGTGTACATAAATGTAAAAATAATAATAATTAAAACCCATTAAATATAGGAGAGGTACTTCGAAAAGGTGATCTAGTGCCTAGAGAGCCAAAAAAATGCATCTAATTTATTTTTAGGTTAATTAGTAGCAATTGCAATCTAGATTGAAACTGGGTTATTATTTCAGATATAAAGAACAGAAATAATAAAAATAACATCTGCATACTTCCTTAATTAATACAGATCCCCACTAATTCGATTAACTCATAAATTAAAATATATTGTATGCAAATGCGATATAAGTTTAATTTAGGTCATTAAAAAAATTATAAATTATTCCAGATAATAAAGGATTCATTAGTCTCTAAATGATGTAATTCTCGAAGATATTTTGAAAGCTACTTTTGAAAAACCGAATTAACTAAATAAGCATTGCATAAAAATCCAGTCGTGCTATAACTTACATTTCTTTTACATCATTTCCCATAATTTGACCTTTGGGGGGAATAAGGAGGGGACCCAAATAACAGGGGAAGGATGAGACAAGCCCTGGCGCAATGAGGTTGGGGGGGGGATAGAGGTTAACCACCTTCAAACAGCGGGCCTTTTAACCTAATCCATTTGATATTTGAATATCAAACCCTCTTATCCTGCTGAAAATCATTAATATTAGAATTTCAAATGTCAGAGGAAGTTTAAATTTTATTTCATTTTCTGGCACACTTTACGAGTCGATGAATGAGGTGAACTTTCATCCATATGCTGTTAAAGTAAAAAATAAAATAAATAAATTTATCCATTTTTAGAAATAAATAAGATATTTACTTATATATACAAAAGTCTCAGAAATTTAGGACAACCAGATATGCTTTTAAAAGATGTGCAAAGATGATGCTTGCGAATTTTCAACATAATCTATGTTTTTATCTGAATAAAAAAATATATATATTATTGTTTTATCTGCATTACCTGTTTTGTTTTTTTTACATTGGGCAACAAGACATTGTTTGCATTCTGCTAAGTATTGTCCATTTATCTAGGTCAAATTATGAAAATGTTAAATAAAAATGTAGTAATATTTATTCATTTAATTTAGTATATTAATTATCATTTTATAAAAACCTTTGGGTATGAGAACTATTAAAATTTCACGTTCATATTTGGTATCTAATCTAAAAAAAACGATTAGGACTTTAAAGCACAGGGTCTGGGCCTTTCAGTAGGAACAAACAAAAAGTCGAAAGTAATAGTGATAAATGAACACATTGAAACCAAAATTAAAATATAAATAAATAAAATCTCTACATGTATATAAACGGAAAAATAAATAAAATGAACATAATCGATCTATGTGCACAAAGAAATAATAAATAAAATGAACATAATCAAACTAGAATAAAGTAAAATAAGTAAAATTTTGAACTGATATAACAATAGGAAAAATATATATTAATAATAAAATAATCACTAATCACATTTACTCTATTATGTACAATAAGGGTATTCACGATCTTTAGTTTAGCATGTTAAATGGAGAAATAGTTGCTTCTTTCACCATGTTAAAACGATATAACATATAACATGGTTGGGAGTCTGTTACTAGGGTCTGCTATATGGAGAATGACGTTACGCAACAGATCAGATTTTTTTTTTGTTTCGTGTTAGGTTACTTGCTCGTAGTTTGTGTTTTGATTGTGTTAGTATTGTTTTGGATGTTTTTATAACTAATAAAAATGTAATGACAGTTATCAATTAATTCATCTAGTTTCTGTTCCATATAAGTTAAAAGATCAACAAGACTCAATAGCCAAAATTTAATGCTTCCACTTTTCACACAATTTAGGCATGTTGTAATAAATTACTTTAATTAAAATTTAGAAGTAAACAATAATTCGATAATTAATAATTAATTATTCGAAGGTAGACTTGGTTGGTTTTGTTATGTAAATATTAGATAAAAAAAAGTTTTAAAAATAAATATTAAAATTTACCGAATAAATGTGGAATTAATAATGATAAGAAATGCATTTTAATTCCATGAGTTTTTCTTCATGTTGATTTTATGTTTTATCTTGAAGTGGTAATAAAACAGATTAAATTTACAGGAAGCGTTGGTGAACTCTTTTCGGTATTTAAACTAGATATTGATAAAATTGTTAACCTATGATTAAAGTTGACCTTTCAGAGTCTCGTTTAAATGCTGAGACAGAAATACCCATAGCAATACTACAAAAATATTTTTGATATATCCATTTATTGTTTGGTTAAAATTGAATTGAAGAAATATGATGGAATTTATTTTTTTATACAGCTTTGATTTGATTCCTGCGTAATATTTTATCCTATGTATTAGGAATACACAGTAAAGAAATTCGCATCAATTCAGAGGGCGAATGTCACTTGTCGCGAATCCAAGACTTGTACAAATCCTGGGTAAGCAAAGGAAGCAAGAAGCATTGGTATTTGAACCCGGGTTTTCGGAGTTAGTAGAACAATGCCTTATCATTGAGCTATCCACTCTCAATTTAGTTCAATTTATAAGTTATATTAATTATTTACATATTTTTGTTTATAAAAAAAAATAATAATAACAAAAAAATATGAAATAATTTTTGTTTAATTTTCTATCCCTATTTTTGTCTTTTTCATTATTCAGAACCTTCTGTAGGCATGCTAGTATATATTTATTTTGCTGTCTTGAATATTTTATATTATAGATTGGAGAAGATGGTCGGGGGGTGCGTTCAGCATAAACAACATAAATAAACAAAACATTTATTTATGCCGACGTTTAGACCCGAGTTTCAGGTCATCATCAGGGCTGTAGAACAAAAGAGATAAAAACCATCATTTAGAGAAACATAAAACTGAAAAGAAATAGTATACAAAAAAATTTGGAATTATACAAAATATTGAATTGAATAATACAAAATAATTGACTGATAACCATATAATTGGACAGTAGCAGATTGATAACAGTAGAAGATGAAATATAATATTATGTAGGTAAGAAGATATGTATAATATATACATATCTAATATATATATGTAAGTGGTGTAAAAAAAAATGAAAAACCAAATTTGAATTTATAAATTGAACAATATGACAGAAAATGAAATATATGATACAATGGGTGATTGACTTATATATGAATAAAAGCGTGATTATTAACTTATTTTTTTTATTTTAGTTTATTTATTTTTTATTACATTAAAGCGTATGTAAAAAAATATTTTTAAAATAGGAATAAAGTAGAAGAAGAAATATATTTTTTTATTACTGTGAAAGTACTAAAATATGATTTTTTATTTTTTTTACTATGGTTTTTGCGTACTGCACATCCCCCCCCCCCATCTTTTTCAATCAGTAATCTACGGTCAACTATCACCTCATTTTATAGATTATAAGCTGTATATTTTATTTTTTTTTTTATGGTTTTTATTGCATATTATATGGCAAATTCGAGGGTTTTTATTTACTGCATTAAAATCTGTGACTTGGTGATCGGTTCCTGGACTTTGTCCTCCAGTATTAAAGACCACTACTAGTTTATTTATACGTTTGTGTGATTTTTTTTACTTTTGTCGGCTATTACATTATAAACAGGATAAATGATAAATGAACACAATAAAGATAAGTGAAATAAAACGAAACGTAATTATCAGCAATATTGTAGATAATAAATAAAAACATATAAATAGAACTACACAACCTAGAAATTCAACCTTTGTTCTAGAATGCTATCAGAAAATGTTTAAGTCAATTTCCTAGACATATCATGTCTTCATCAATATATATTTGTGCTATGTTCAATCAAATATAAACAACTAAAGTTATTTAACAAGATTTGAAACAATGTATTTACACCGAATTGATAGAATTTTAAAATATACAATCTGAAACAAGAGTTAATTATTGAATACGAAGATTGGGGAAATTTTTTAAATTAATTATAACACGAAGAACACAAATATCCATCTGTAGGTAGTTCTAAAATAATGCAAACGTGTGGATGCAGCACAAGTGCCCTTTGCCTTATGCCCAAAAACCGAAACTCAAAGTGTCGGTCACAAATTCAGCCAATTCAAATAACTCATCAAACGCAATTTAATATGGACTTTAAAAGTCTGAGTCACTTTTTTCCACCGAGTCAAGATTAAAAATTCTATTTTTCTTCTTTTTATTATTTTTTTTTGTTTAGTAGTTCTTTCATGTAAAAGTGTCCAGGAATCAAAAAAGCAAACTGATTCGGGAGCTATACACCGACCTGTAACTGATGCCGGAGGGTACGAACTGAACGGAAGTGGACACACGACACTCGCCTCACCTTCACACTGCCATTCCTCAGCTGGACGGAACAAATCCAATATTTATTACTCCTTCCTTCAGTTCTATATGATTTGGATGATCAATTTATAAGACAAATAAATAATTTTACTTCAAAAATCCCCCAAAAAACTTCATTGGAATGAAAAATGCAATCAACAAATCATTAACAGTTAACTGAACTAATTATTACACTAGACTAAACTACTTAAGACTAGTATTGGAAGATTAATAGTTCATTAGCCTGTTTCATAATGAAAGTTAATAGTATTAGTCTATAAATACAAGTACACAAACTAAAAAGTACATGAGCTTATACATTTTTTTCGACTATTAGTGATATTACATGAGTTTAAAAGTAAAAAATTATCTGGGAGAATGGTGTAAGTCAGTTAAATGGTACCAAATACAAACTACAAGATTAATATGAAAGGAATATGGTCCGGGTGCGGTCAAAAAAACTCAAATAGTAGAATTATACTATTTTAATGAGCCAACGTTTCGCCCCACGTTGCAGGGCTTCGTCAGGGCTAAAAAAGATACAAACACATAGTTACATAAGGAAAACAAAAACATAAGT
>NW_027113379.1:165146-170150 GCF_000696795.3 Halyomorpha halys
TACACTTATGTTTTTGTTTTCCTTATGTAACTATGTGTTTGTATCTTTTTTTAGCCCTGAAGAAGCCCTGCAACGTGGGGCGAAACGTTGGCTCATTAAAATAGTTTATTTCTACTATTTGAGTTTTTTTGACCGCACCCGGACCATATTCCATTCATCTTTCCACACGGTCAATCAACATCTTCCAGTATACAAGATTAATAGTATTAGTTTGAGCTTTATTGCTTTGTAGTTTGGCTGTGAAGTAAGAAAACTATTTATTAGCAATCATTACTAACTTTGGTTACTAATAAATATGTTTCTTATTTTTTGTAACTTTCTTGACTGCCACCCGGACTGTCTTCCTAAAATTTATATGGCACCACACTAAATGAAAAAACAGAGTAACTAATCTGACGAATCTGCCGAATCTGACCTGAGGGATGTAGCGTATCCCTATATATACACATCTGGAAGTGCTGGCTACAGCTGTACCGATAAGGGTTGGTTTGGGTATTTATCTGATGATACTACTCAAGATCACAAAAAAATGTTTGTGTACTTTAACAATCTCAGTAGGACATTTTAGTTTTCAAGAGTTGAGTTCCGGTACCAAGCATGGACTCACTATTAGAATTTTAATTATTTAATAAAGTTTTGATAAAACTATCCCGAGCCTATTTGGAAACAAAAGGAACACGAAGTAAAGCAAGGGAAAATATAAAAAAGTATAAAGTAAATAATAAAGTAGATAAAAAAACAAACTGAAGGTGAAAATTGCGCCTTACTTTAGAAACATAAATTATAGTTAAGAGATAAACAAGTAAGACTATAGCCCATGAAGAGATTTGGGTTCAAATCTTGATAAGGTATTATTACTATCCAGGCTATAAAAGGATAGTACAAAAGCCTAGGAAAAAAAATACAGTTATTTCGCCCAAATGTTTGATTAATGTAATGAAAACTGTGTGTGATTACTAGTCTAAATTGATGAATATGCCAAGTATAGTTGGGGGAAATAAAAAATGGGGGCTGTTTTATAACGTAAAAAATAAAAAATAATTTTTCATTCATAACTCCACATCGCTAAAACTACATACAATAGAAAGCCTAATCATTTAAAGTTGAGTAAATTTACTAAAATATGAGCTCTAGGGGAGCTGTTTCGTTCAATAGTTCCCGAGTCTTTTTTTAAAAAAGCAATATTTCATAAAATATGTACAGTGAAATCAGTAGTTTGTGAATTTTTCGCAGGTTCATGAGAAGGACAGATGTCTGTTGGCACTCCTACTATCCTCATTTCCTAATCGCGCGTTTCTTGACGAGGTTTTTTCGTAGGGTGGGTTCGTCATTCCCATGCCTCTTTTTTTTTTTGTGAGTGCCACCCATTGGCTAACGGGCCTCACAAATGCCCGAGGGAAGGTTGTGAGGTTTGCATTATTTTATGCTTGGAAAAAGCCCGGGTGGGACCGGGATTCGATCTGACAACCTTTGGGTAGGTAGACTGATGCGTTGCCACGCTGCTACTGCTGCCCCCATTTTTATTGCATTAAACTACCTTTAATTTGTATAGGAAGAAGATAGTTGACCGTATAAAGTAGATTGTAGGAAGATAGTCCGGGTGGCGGTCAATAAAGGCATCAAAATAGTAAAAGAAAACTATTTATTGTAAACCAACGTTTCACTCGTTCTCATTGTTTCAATCAGACAGCCCTGTACATAGGTTAAAAATAAATAGTTTTTTTTAATATTTAGATACATTTATTGAGTGATATCCGGGTGGCGGGACAATCTTCCTACAATATACATCTCATTTGATTGGGTTTCTTAAAAAAAAATTGCAAAATAAATTCACCAACTACTGATTTTTCAGTATGTATTTCATGAAATGCTGCTTTTTAAAAAACTATATCACCGAAACCATTGAACCAAGGTAGCTCTATTAGGGTTCAGATTTTAGAAAATTTATTTCACTTTAAACAATGTTCTATTAGGTTTTCTATTATTTTAGATAGCTTCAATGATATAGAGCTCCGAATGAAAAAATAATTTTTGTTAATATTTGGAAACAGCAGGCATTTTGTACTCTCCCTAACTATATTTGGCAATCAATTTCAATAAGTATTTATACGTGGTTTTCATTAAAGTAATCAAAATTGGGGTGAAATAACTGACTTTTTTACACTGGGATCTTGTACTAGGAGGTAATGTGTTGCTGAAGGAAAATTGACAGATTTCTGAAGATATGATCTGGATTTCGATTTATTTTGATTTGAATAAGGTTTCCTCATTGACAAATTTTTCTTTTTAATTTAAAGTGATTAAACAAATATCATAGTACTCTCGTATTGTAATATACAGCTATTATATATCAAGTATATTTCTATTTTTTAAAAATTAAAATAAAAAGAAAAAAATACTTTTTCTCACATTATTTCAATTACAGCCTATTAGATTTTATATTTATATAATAACATCAATATAGTTAAACATATGTTAAATAATTTCTAGACTAAGTTCAAAGGTTCCGAACATAACAACCAGTAGAACTATTCTGGCTTTTAGAAGGATTTTTACAAACGTAGTTTTTATGTAAAATAGGTGAGGAAATTCAACATTTTCATATTTCGGAGGCAGATATAATGCCCATAACTATCTCAAAATTACCTGAATTGGTATTTAGTGACACAAGGATGGCCTAATAAAGTATACTCATATTTTTTTAATAAACATATTGACAGAAATCTGATAGGACGATTCTTAAAGACAACGTAGTTGGCAATCGCACCACGGTTTGCTTTTGTTACAGAAAGGTTTAAAACTGGGAATAAAAAAAGAAAGGTTCAATTTAATGGTATAATCGATTTTATGGTCTGGTCCGAATCTGGCTTTCTTCAATTCCAGAAGGTTGTTTTTCATGTTCATGTTTTTATTCATCTAAAGCGGGTATTGAAAATCCTTTGTTACCATAAGAGAATTTTTGAAAAATTAAAAATCGACTTTATGACAGAAAATATCGATTATTTTGCTTCGATGAAGGATTCCAAAGAAAAATGCAAAATTATAAAAATTTGGACACCGAATACACACTATTTATTGGGACACCGAAAGCCGAAAATCGATAGAAATAGTACACCAAAAATCTTTTCCAGTAAAAACCCTGAAAGGTTTTGGTTTCATGTGTGATTGGAAATTACTGGAATCCGCTTATTCCTCAGGTTTTTCCTTTAATCATTAAAGGATAAGGTACCCAATTTATAGCATCCAAGAGGGTCTCCTGACTTCTGAGTCGATTCTCGGTTCATAGAAAAGAAAATATATTTTCGTGTCAGCCTTGAACCCTGGCTCAGGAATTAAAAAATAAACTATTTTAGCCGCTGATCATAACTTTAATGAATTTTTGTTAATAACAAATGGCCCATAAAAGTTAACTAACATTAACAACAATAAACAATACACTTTATTTTATTTAATAATATATGAGGTTTTCATGAGTCGTTTAGAATCCAAGATGTTCATTTTTCTAAATTTTACAACTGTACAAAAAAATTATAAAATTTTAATTTTTGGACATTTGAAAAGTTTTATTACAGATTAAATAGCGTCTTGTTGGATTTATTCTAGGGAATTTTCAGTTTCAATACAATATTACACAATTAGAATGTTGCTAGTGCTCTACTGGCCGAAATATGGATCTAAAGGTTTCTGATTGAAAAACCTTTCTCTTCATATTCAATTTTCTTGGGATCTAAGGGCTTTCATTCTATGGCCTTTAAGCCGTTGGTTAAAAGAGCATTTAAACTTGAGTTTCTTCAAATAAAATTATTTATGAGAAAAAGTTGACATAGCAAGTTTTGATCAAAACGAATCATCTATAAAACTGTTTTAAGCTATTAAAAATTAAATTAAATCTACACTGCTACGACTCATAAAGGGTCAGGGATACAGTACTTTGTAAGGAAGTACTGCAACTAGACCAACGGTTGTACAAGGAGGTGATTAGGCCAGAATTACACTCGACTGTCAGATTTTTACCTTATTAAGGTAACCCCGGAGGGCTCCCGAAACCACAGAAATGACTCAACAGCCATGGAATATATAAAATTGTAATTTTTTTTTTTTATACATATTTTTAATATTTATTACTTTTGTATATATATATTACATTTTTTATATCTATATATTACTTTTATCAATTATTGTTATCTATTTTATTATATATATATATAACTATTTTATATTGTTACTTATATAAAAGTTTCATTATTTATATTTTAAATTATTTCTGTGTACTTTAAAGAAGGGAAATACATACAATGAAAGATGTAATTAAAGTATCTTTAAAATACTCGGTTTTCCCGTTATAATCGTATATTTTCATTTTTTATCCTTTATTTATACATAGAATTCTTTAATATTTTGTATTTATCTATTATTTATTATTGTTAACAATGAAAAATGTTTATTTTTTCAAATAATAAAAATTAATGATACTTTACAGGAAGGGTTTTTTTTAATTCGTTATTTAAGCTCTTTCAGACTATTTCAATGAAGAGAATACCTAACTTGTATTAAAAATCATTGTACATTGATGTGGCTTGTTTCATCAAAATTATTGGAGCCGTTTACGAGAAAATCTAAAAAAAATGTGAATAATTGATCCTACAAAGGGTCAATAAATTTTATTGAAAACATTCCTGTCACATCCCAGGCGTATACCCGCCTTAACTGATCGATACAGTCTGTTCTGTTCACAGAGACATACAATGTACACACGTGAGTATCACACATACCATGTAATGTAAAACATGTATGAAAATATATTTATACTAATGTAATATATTAATGGACGTCAATTATAATTGGAATTGATATACTTAAAGCTGAAGTAGCAGAAAATGACGTAAACAAAAATTATCATAGTAGTATTTATCTACAGTATTTTTTTTTTCATTTTGTTAAAATCATAAAAATTCTGTTAATGAATTGATTTTAACATATGGTGCTTGCAAATTATATATTTTT
>NW_027113379.1:171300-187733 GCF_000696795.3 Halyomorpha halys
AATAAATATTTGTTATTACTAAAAACCATTTATTAGTAACCAACCGCCATCTACATTACCTTCATGCAAATAAAAATATATATGTTTAGTGATACTGCACGCACAGAAAAATGTATTTTCTAAGTAATTGAGAAAGAAAATCATTCAATTCCAGTCGGGAACATGAGTGAACCGATGTGGAGGACGAGTCAGGTAGGAGGTAATCCTACAGTTCATTGTTTTGAAGACCCATTACCACGGGGGGTGAGGAGTTGGCTTTTTGCCCCAAGTCGACCGAGAAGTTGACTTGAACCTCACACGAGTATCGACCAACTTAATTAGTAAAACACTGAAAAGAATGAATGATTTATTTAAATGATTCTTAACAATATATAAACTAGTTAGCGGACTATCGATTATCAGCACGACTGAAAAGATTTTTTTTTTTTTATATCTTTCATCGCTAAAAAACTCAAAACCAAGTTAAATCGACATGAAAGTAACTAAAAAAAAAAATTAAAAATACGAAGTTACAGCACTGTCACGTCATAAACTAACAAAAAATTTTATTTCAAAAATGCTATGATATTAGAAAATGAAGAATTATCCAAAAATCGAAAAATAAAATAAAATCGATTACAAAGATTACAATCGATTAAACTGTGTTCCACTCCGCAAGGGAGCAACACTGCATGCAACCTAGACCAGTAGTCATCTGCCACACCGTTAGTCTAGTAGAACCTAGAAGAAGATCAGAAAAGAAAAAAATTCACACCAATTTTTGCTTATTTTAATAAAAACTATGTATTATTACAAGTTAAAATTGATGAGTCTGCCATGTAAGGGTAGGGGGAATAAAAAATGGCGGCTGTTAAATTTTAAACATTAATTTTTCATTCGGCGCTCTATATCTTTAAAACTACCATCAACACGAGAAAACCTAAGATAACATAATTCAAAGTTCAGTACATTTTCTAAAATATTATACCTAATAAAGCTATTTACATGCAATACTTCTCGAGATATATATTTTTAAAAAGCAAAATTTTATAAAAATGTACAGAGATATTACCAGTTAGTGAATTTATTTTGAAATATCTACAACTCAAAAACCATTCGACGTACAAATGTCTATAAATACTCAAATTAAAGTTAATTTAATGTCCTATAAGATAGTTTATAACGTATAACTTTGTAGGAGTAGTAGTTTTTATGATATTTGACAAAATAAATTCACAAAATGTTAATTTCTAGTTGCTCGTATAAAATGTTTGATTTTTAAAAAAATATATCTGTAGACCTATAAGACACACATATGTCTGCCAGCACTAAAAATAAAATTTAACTTACTATAAAGTAGTTCATGACACTTATCTTTGTAGGGGTAGTAATTTTTATGATATTCACATATGAATATAAATTTGGCAAATGAAAATTTATCCGAACAACTATAAATCAATTTATTTTAGCAAATATCATGGAAATTACTACTCCTACTAAAATAAACGTCATACACTACTTTATAGCCTATTAAGCCAGCTTTAATTTGAGTGCTAATAGACATCTATAGGTGAAATGGTTTTTGAGATATAGATTTTTTTAAATAAATTCACTAACTACTGATTTTTCTGTACGTTCCATACAACATTTTTATGAAATGTTGGTTTTAAAAAAGCTATATCTCGAGAACTATTGAACGTAAATAGTTCTATTAGGGCTTAAATTTTAGCAACTTTACTCTACTTTAAATGATGCTCTCTTAGATTTTCTATTGTTCTAGGTAGTTTTAAAGAAATAGAGCTCCGAATAAAAAAATATTTATTTTTAACGTTATGGCCATTTTTTATTCTCCCTGCCTATACTTGGCAGACTCATGAATCTTGACTAGTAATTGTACATAGTTTTCATTCAAGTAATAAAAAATTGGGGTGAAGTAACAGTTATTTTTCTGCTCTTAAGCTCTTGTACTATACCGTCCGTTGAACTAGACTATAAGTATTTTTCTCGGAACTATTTTCACAAGATATCCCACCCACCGTAGCCGACTTATCTTCACGACTTTGACAATGTAAGAATTATCTTTTAGTGTGCAGGGCCATCAGCTTGGCATTAAATCTCTGTCCTTAAAGTCCATCATTACCCTCCACCCCGCAGGTTCTACGAAGGATTCGGCGTTGAAGAAACCTGACTTCTAGGGAGTGCCCAGCAATCCCATTCAGAGGTCAGCATGGGTCTAATAAGAGTTTTATAAAGGCGTGTCTTGGTAGTCCTAGATACCTCACTGCTTCTAAGGCGCCTCTAGAGATTAAAACTAATACATAAAACATGAATATAAATTATGCAAACCTAATAAATTAGTTCTATAGTCTCCAAGTCATACATTTACTTAAAATTTTGAAAACCAAATTGATAATATACCTTAAAAACAATGAAAGATCTTGGGCAATAACATAAAAATAGTGGCAGAGAGAGGTTTTAAACCTTTATAAGTTAGGGATAGGAGTCCACTTCAGTTTGATACTGAAATTAATATACTTGCTAGTATTGTGCATCATAAAATATTTATTAAAGATAACAGATAGAATTGTGGATATATATAAAAATAATAATGCAAAAAAAGCAATTATGTATTTAAAAAGCAATATAAGGTGTTTATTTTATAAAATATGAACATATCTCAAATTGTTGATCCTAAAGATGAGGAAAGAGCAACAAAAAACGTTGATGAAAATTTTATAAAATATATATATATTAATAGGCAGGAGTTAAGAAAAGAAAAAAAAAAACCTAATACTATGTATTTTTACAATAGTAGGGGTATTCATGATCTTTGGTTTAACATGTTAAAGCGTGTTAAATGGAAAAACTCATGTTAAATCGAAAAAAATTGCCTTCTTTTACCGTGGTAAAACGAAATAACATTTAACATGGCTGAGAGTCTGTTACTTGGTCTGTTAAATGGAGAAGGACGTCACACAATAGACCAGTTGAGATCGCCGCCATTTTTGTTGTGACAGCTCAGTTCTTTGGTGTGTTTGTGGTATTCATACCCCTGTTATTAAACCAGAATGGATAATTTTAATGATACATTTGAGAAAAAAAACAGTAAAAAAAACAATGTAATTTCATTCTACTATCTGAAAATTTGTAAACGCTCGCCAGATAAAAATCTCACTATATGAACCATGTAATTATTCTTAGGGGACGTATGTCCCAGAATAAAGTTATTTTTCATTTCATTTCATAAGCTAAACTTTCACACAAATTCCACTTTCCACTCACTCTAGGCATGTTGTAATTAATTACTTAAATCAAAACTGAAGTAAACAATAACATGAGGGTCTGGAAGAAAGGTTATAAACATAAAGGCTTATACAACAAGTTGCTGAGAAAATCCGCTAGGGGCTCTCATGCATTTAACATTTAACATGACTTCAAATAGGGCTGCTCACAATCTTATAGTTATAACATTTAACATGGTAAAACATTTAACATTTACACAACATCATGAATACCCCTAGTACACGCAAAGTTGTCTCAGTACTATGGTATAAAATTGTATAATAATGAACCAAAATAAGGCCTCAAATAATCGCATGTGTTGTGTGTATACAAAAAAATAATGGTTTGCAGTTTCTCTGCATCCATCAATTTGATGCCTGAGAAAATTAAATAATCCTGACTAGTTACGGATGTTAATAAAACACTAGAGTTATCTTGTCAAATCTAAAAAACAAAGTTATGTTAGTTTAATTTTTATTAGTTTTATTGGTAATTTTTTTTCCTAGATAAATAAATTCTTTTTTTCTTTTTCTTTTTTCAGGATCTAAACAACTGGTGGATCATCCGAGGGCTGACGTAAAAAAAATTGGTTGTATCGAATCCATCCGATGCAATAAAACATGGAGATGAAATTCACTTTGTTCATTGTATAACAGGGTGCACTCTAAATTCTCATAATGTAACTATGTTGGACATTTTTGAAAAAAAAAAATTGATAAGTTTATGAGGAATGAAATTAAGAAAGACAATGAACAATCCAACACTCAATGAACTTGAATTCATTCAGCGTTACTTGAATGAGAATGTGAAGTTCAAAGTGAAAATACTCCAACTTCGTACGTAATTTACTGATGAAAAAAATTTCAACAAAGAAGCAACGAAATAGTTGTGAACTATTCAAACCGTGGGGTTGAAAGGGACTGAGAATCATCGCCCAATATGGTTCCGTTTAATCTGAATCCAATGCCTAAATTTCCATATTGCAATGAGGTAACAATTCAAAGCCGTTTTACGACCCTTTGGAAGGCTGTTATATCAATCCAGTGAGTGGGTCGTATTAAACAGTTTGCGTCCCCAGAGCTCTTGACAACATGGAATCATGGTACAGAAAGACCATAGCTAAACTGGTTTTGTAATCATATAACCAATAGTTTATTACGGATATATGACTGTTTTATTACACGGGTACTTTTCTCAAGGGTATAGTTAAATCAATAAAACTAAATGGTTTATTGCTCAATGAAAAGACAACAATCAATCGAGCTTACCTTTCATCTCAAACACAGGTGACACGTATAAAATATCATTTGTTATACATCTTTTTCCCGTTCTTGCTTAAATCAAATCCATATTACGTAATCTAATAATTATAGTTTAGCAAACTATTGTATACCTATATACAATTTACACATACATCGGCCAACTGAAGATACTTAAAAGCCTGCCATGACGACAAATTCATATGATGACCGATTCTCACTCATGATACTTTGCGATTTAATCCTTCAGGACATATCAGATAGAAAAGTTATCGATGTACAATCGTTTTTGAATTAGATAATCCTTTATTGAATATACCCCTTTTCATTGGAAACTTCAGAATTAAGTGCAATGGAGAAGAAAATCACATACCTGTAGGTAAGGAGACAGAGAGTGCGTAAAAGACTTGTTTTTTAAAATGCTATTTAGTTCACAAATAATATTACCCACTTCAACATGATCCAGATAAGCGCGACGATAAATTAAAATTGATTAGTAAATATTATTTGCACTAGATTTAGTTATCTTTTAAAACTATAACCGTTAGGTTCCATATCTTACTATCAGCGTAGATAAGGCAAGTCGAATTTGCAATATAGAATTCAATTAATTACCTGCAAATGTTCTACACACATATCATAATCCGTTATCATATGATGTAATCTGCTCCTCTTCCCCATAGAGTTCTATTTCTTCATTAATTCGTTGCTCTAATACCCTTCCAACCTTTAAATCCCGTATATTTAATCATAGTATAAGAGCCCAGCCCAAAAGGAGTATGTTCTTTCACCCAAATTTTTCATTACTTTAATGAAAATTATGTACAGTTACTAGACAAAATTTATGAGTCTGCCAAATATAGTTGGGGGGGAGGCGGCTGTTTAAAAACGTGAAAAAAAATTTTAAATTTATTATTCAGAGGTCAAAATTTTTAAACTTACAAGAGCACTAAAAACCTAAGTGGACATAATTTAAAGTAACGTAAATTTTCTAAAATATGAACCCAAATAAAGCTATTTACGTTCAATAGTTTCCGAAATATAACTTTTTTAAAGCAACATTTCATATGTACTGAAATGTCAGTATGAATTTATTTTGGGTAATCCGTAAATCAGGAATATACAATTTGTATTTATACGAACATTATTATACGAACAGAAGTAAGCCAGCACTCTAATTAAAGCTAGTTAAATGCACTATAATGCAGTTTATAATGTTTATGAAGATAGGAGCTACAAAGGTAGAAGTAGCAGTTTTTATATATGACAAAATAATTTCACAAAATGTTGATTTAGAGTTGCAAAAAACATTTTTGTTTATGAAAATGATATCTCCCGAATCATTTAATGGAGAGATGTCTGCCAGCATTCAAATTAACGCTAAAGTTTAATGCGCTATAATGTAGTTTATGACGTTTATCTTTGTAGGAGTAGAAGCATTCATGATATTTGCATATGAATATGAATTTTGCATATGAAATTTTGTACGAACGACTAAAAATTGATTAATTATGACAAATATAAAAAACACAACTTCTAAGAAGATGTCATTAACAACTTTATAGCACATTAAGCACTTTTAGAGCTATATTTTAGCCAATTCACTCTACTTTAAATGATGTTCTATTAGGTTTTCTAGTTCTGTTAGTAGTTTTAAAAATATGGAGCTCAAATTGAAAAAAATATTTCACTTAATGTTTTGAAACAGCTGCTATTTTCAATTCCCCTTAACTATACATGACAGACTAATTAATTTTGATTAGTAACTATGCAAAGTTTTGATGAAAGTACTCAAAAATTAGGATTAAATGATTTTTTTCTCCTCATGACCTCATGGAATATCAGCTCCTATCAACACAATTCTGGAAGAATAACTAATTTTTAAATAAAAATTATTAAAATATATTAAAACATAAATATTATTCGAGGTTTTTATTATTTATTTATAATCAGTAAATATGTATATATTACAATATACATCAAGTTTTATGATTTATACAATTATTTTGTCTTTCCTTTTTATGTATTTTTTAAATTTTTACAATTGATGTTTAAAAAACTTGTAAATATATAATTGAACATTGCATTTGCCAATATATTGTTTTAGCGATGTTTAATTATTTAAGTTTATATTTTACTCCAAACGTCACTTATCCCTGTTTTCAATCCCTGTAATATTATTTAAAAGGTCCAAGAATAAATAAATAATATTATTACTGTCTGTTCATTAACAATTAAATTTATAAAATTTTACTTTTATTATGTTGTAATAAATCAAATTCCTTTTTGTACGGGTCTTTCAATTATTAACAGTTAAGCAGAAAGCAATTAAGCCAAAATTATAGTTGGACAGGAAAATGCAGGGAGTATGGCCAGGATGGAGAGCCGTTTTGAAATAATCGAAAGTAGATGTAAGAATCATGAAGGCGCTTGGCTCATCACCATTAGCAATGGAGAGGAATCAACAGGCGTTAAAGGTCTTCAAGATACCAAAAGAAAAGAAAAAAAAAATAGATCATCTTGGTAGCAAAACATTACGGGACTTACTCATAATAAAAAAATCAAAATTATGTCAAAAAGTATCAATATCAATAATAGTATAATAATTGTAGCCACCCTTATAATTGTAGAAGAGGTGGTATATGGAACTCAATTTTGTTTTTTATTGAAATAGCTCTCCTATTGTGCTTAAAAATAACTTTATGATCCGAGTGGATTCCAAAACTTTTTTTTTTATAATTTATTTACTGGTATTTACAACTGTATAAATATATATGCATCAAGTAAATTTGTTGTAAGTGATATGATACAAATGTGTGGAAAATCTACCCATTGATAGAACTCCAAGAGTTCCAACTAATGTTATACATTGAAGGTAATTTTTTCAATTGTTAAACACTAAAGGATCATAAAGTAAAAAATGATAAAGTTGAGTTGTTGACTTTTAGTGAGCGTAAAGTACCCAAGTTGAATTTTTTTTCCTAAAAAAATAACGGAACAATAAGAATTGTCTGTAGAACAGGATTATTTTCTTGCATTACGTGTTTTTTAATCGAATAGAAAAAAAAACTATTTGTCAATAGTTTAATTAGATTAAATTCATCTTTACAAATGTTAAATCATCTTCAAATTATGACATAAAAAATTTAAAAGGTAATATTTAAATATTTGTAGAAAAATATCCATTCCTGCTCATTCATTTAAAAGAAAATACATAATTTATATTACTAGGGATATTCATAATCTTTAGTTTAACATGTTAAAGTGTGTTAAATGGAGAAATAATTCCTTCTTTTACCAGGTTAAAACGATATAGCATATAACATGGTTGAGAGTCTGTTAATAGAACTGTTTAATGGAGAATAACCTCACGCAACAGACCAGATGAGGTCGTCACCATTTTTGTTTTGTTGTTGTGTGAGGACACTTGCTCGCGCTTTGTGTTTTGATTGTTTTTGAAACTAATAAAGTAATGGATGACAATAATAATAATAGTAATGTAATGACAGTCGATAATTAGCTCATCACGATTTTCTTCTTCACCAGTTAAAAGATCAACAAGGCACTCAGTGGCGAAACTTTCACATAACTTCCACTTTAGGCATGTTATAATAAATTACTTTAATCAAAACTTAGAAGTAAACAATAACAAGAAGTTTTGGAAAGAAAGGTTATGAAACGAGTTGCTTAGAAAATCCGTTGGGAGCTCTAAAGTATTTAACATGACTTTAAATAAGGCTGCTCACAATCCTATACTTATAACATTTAACATGGTAAAACATTTTACACTTAACACAACATCATGAATACCCCTACTATATACATATATATTGTACAATCGAATTTAGTACAACGGTGGAAATTATTATGGAGCTCTGTATACAATACCTTGAAAATTGTAGTCAATTATTGTTTCTGTAATAAAAAAAAAAAAAAAAAATCAAATCTAATGACAATGTTCTATAATAGGGAATAAATCTTATTTCTGTCTTTTTTTTAAAGCATTTGAACGTCCCAACGTAGAAATGTACATTCAGACTGTAGACAATGAACTTTATTATTATTAATAATATAAAATACTCTAAATCAAACAAATGTGCAATCCTTTCGTCCAAGCTTGACTTCATTATGACTTAATACCTGAGGGTAATGCAATTGCTAACACTTTTTGTTAAAGTAGAATATCATGGATTACATCTAACAAATTTCGTAAGTAAAAGAAATGTTATGTTAAAAATTCATTTGAAAACGAAGTTTATTTATTTATTTTTGTTTAAAAATTATTAATTACAATGCTCCTTTCATATAAAGTATTGAGGAGGTTCCGATCATGAATAAAAAGCAATGTATATCATAAGATTATGTAATATGGATGATTGAAGGGTGTAATCCCGGAGACCAGAACTTTTCCTGAAGGAAATTGTAGAGGATAGTTATTTTCTTTCTTTATCTCCTCCCTCTACAGAGCAAACCAATGCCTTGCACGGCTACCTCCATGTTGGATTTCCCCGGGAAAATAGCGGTAACCATCTTGGAATAGCTGGTGTGTATTTTTTTATACTTTTTCTTTAAGGATTATATAGAAACGGTCGACCCGATTTTAGCTTATTGTTGTTATTAGATTGACATTACTGTAATCTAAAAAAAAATAAAAAAAGTTTTTGAATCATAATATATTCAACAATATTACTTACTATTGCCAGATCCCAGGATTGTAGGATGCATTTTATATTTTAAATTTCTTAGCATTCAATTATTAAGGTACCGTCGATCCATTTTCCGGCTCTCAGGAACTATGGGTTTTGGCAAATGAGGAATCAAAAGAAAGAGAACTCATCAAGAAATGACGAATACCAATTTCGATTCATAAATTCTTCGTGGAACTTTAGTAAATGTTATTAAAAAAAAAAAAAAAAAAAAAAAAAAAAGAGAGATATGGGTTTCAAATCTCTGACAGAAGTCAAAGTCGGTTGATCGAGACGGTTAAAATTGAGTTTTGAAGATTTTGACGTGTACATTAGTACCCACGTACGTTCTCTAGGGACGTAAGTTAGGTCCTATGTTTTAAAGCCTAAAATTGAAACGTTTTTGTAATAGCGCACGAATTAGGTACGGGCCAAACCTAATTCCAACGATGGCCGCACTCATGAGATACTCACCACAGTTGTTTCATTCTTTCTCATGCCTAACTTTCAAATAATTCTAAATATAAAATAATATTAGACAGATCCCGCTCATTTCCTTCAATTCAATTGTGTTTAACGTATACCGTAGTACTCTTTGAGCAAAAGTGTGTTAAATAATTAACATATCACCGCTAACATAAGAGCATTTTCCCTTAGTGCTTGACGATTACTTGTTGAATGAACTGTTATTATCTTAAGTAACATACTCAGGTATCATAACCTAATAAATATTGTGAATATTATTTGATACGCATTTCTTTGATAATTTAATACAGCAAGCATAGTCACGAATAGGGAAAATAAAGTGTTTAAGTATCTGCCTACCTGATTATGGTATAATCTGTCCGTTTGTAGGTGTGTAAAAATTATTTGAGGGAACAGTTCAGCCGATTTTCACGTTTGATTGGTCACATTATTCAACAGTAAGCTTAAGAAATTGAAAACGATTGTATCAAATATGTTTAGTCCATTAGTCTGTACTTATGAAATAATATTTGAACTGAAGGCTCACTCAATTGAGTTTTATAGCTCAAATTATACAGTGATATTCTAAGAATGTTTGATATCGCTTTGAGCTCAAAATATTTGGAACATACCGAGCTAAATACGTTTACTCTCTTCGTTTCCGATATTTTTTTCTTTTTTTTGAACGGAGCAACCGATTTCTCGTCTCGGATTATTGAGTGAGATCCTGTAAATGTTTTTAAATGATTTGAGCTCAAAGTATTGTATTTATTTAGTCTGTACGTCTATTGGTATACAACAGTCATCATAAGTTGGAGGTATAAAATTATTCGGTGATATACCATAAATATTTTGAAATGCTTAAGCTGATGAAAAAAGATTAAGTACGCGTCAAATCTAACAAGAATTTATTATAAAAAAAGATAGATATCTAATGCGAAAGTTAACTAGTTGTTAAAAATATAAAATAATGAAACAGCTATTCAATCTGAGGACAGTTGATGTGAAGTTGAAAGAGTCGTTTCACATTAGTGTGGAGGGAGAAAGGACACCACAACCAGGTAACAAAGCAGGGTTCACCACCAGACCTCTTAACTTCATAGGACAAAAAAAAAACTTTACGCTAAAAAGTTGTACGTGTTCCAGTAATATTTTAGAGTTACTTTTCTTTTGTCGTTAAATATCCGAACAGTAAATGATCACTAAAATCCAAATTAAATTATGAAGAAAATGGTCAGGAGTGTGGAGACAAGAAAACGAAAAATAGTTAACAACTTTTTTTTGCCGACGTTTCGCCCCATTTTGAAGAGCTCCATTAGAATTAAAAAGATACAAAAAAATATATTAAATAAAAATATTTTGACATAATAGGATAAAATACAAAAGATAAATTAAGGTAGGGTTAAAATTATGTAAATATAAGTGAAAAGAAAATTATATACAAATGAAAGAAAAACATATAAATACAAAGAATAAATATAAAAAAGACAGTGATAAAAATATATAAAACATACGCAAACTATTACGTTAAAAATGAAAAGGAGACATAATAACACGCAAAGATAGAAAAGGAAAAATGAGAAAAACAAAATTTAACATACTAAAAGCGGAAAATGAAGGTCAAGGAAGAATAAGTACAATTAAAATTAATGATAATAAGAAATGAGTAAAGAAGAAATCAGGACCCGCTCCTGTTTCAGTTGAGATCAATTTGAAACAGTGATAGAATGTCGGAAGTAAAGTGGAAGGGAGGAAACCGTTAACGGTTTTAACATCGACTACATGAAAAACAAAAAGGAGATACATAAATATGATAATAATAGTAACCATACAAAATATCTAGTACAGGAAAATAGATATTATATTATAGATATAATCAAAGTGGGGCGAAACATCAGCAAATAAATAGTTGTTAACAATTTTTTTATTTTCTTGTGACTGAACTTTTGAAAATCTTCATAATTTAAATTAATACGATCAATTATTAATACATATAAACTCCAGATTAATTAATAGAACTCCCTCATACGGAATCCGAAAATTCTTTTCAACAATTTTAAATTAAAATAAAAAGATGGTCGAGGTTTACCTTTGAATTAAGATAAGTCATTAATAAATAAATTGAAAAGTGATGGGTCCAATACTGAACCTTGGTGTACAACGGCTGTAAAAAGCCTTTAGGTGGAATTCAGTTCTACAAAGAATTTAGCTATTATTTAAACAGCTTCTGATAAAGTAGGTTTGACATTGGTATTAATATATTCCTATACATAAGACCTCAACCCAAGATACAGACAAAAGCGTTTCTGACGTCGAGTAAAGGTTGCTATTACACTGTCCTTCATAAGTCAATGATATAAGTCATTCCGTTAAGCAGTAGGTTAACATTCATTATGGTTTTCCGAAAAGAAGCTTTATTCCTTCCACACAGACATCTAAAGAACTTAAGGAGATTAACTTATATTCGATTTTATTTGGACAAGGACAGGACTGAAGAAAAATATCATTGCAAAATCCTAAACAGTATCGATTTATACCTGTTCTAAATCATATTTCATTTAGTTTTTACAATTAACAATAGAAATAAACTAAATATGGTAAACAGAATATACCAATGTGAGCTAACTGTTCAAAATCCGTGCCGTGACACTTTGAAGGATCGCAACTTTCTATGAACTGTATTTACAGTTTAACACGATACAGTACAATCATGAATTTATGGCGAACGCAGTCACCAAAGAAAATATAGGCCGGATTTCAAGCAGAAATAAACGAGACCTATCGTGAACCAGGCCAATGGGAATTAGAAAACAACATCTACGAATAACTATCTTCGAAAGTAGTTGACCTGCTCGGGGTGGCAATTCATTTAGCTAACACTTTCACAGGGCAATAAACTTTATTAATAAAACTCATATATCTGAAATGAGATACATAGCTTGGGTGCAAAGAATAAAATTTTCCAACAGAAAGAATAATTCACAAAAAAACATTCTGAGGTTAGCTCAACTCCTCCAATGTTCTGATATATTATTAGAAATTTGCAGAACGTTATTTTACCCAAACCGCAAAACGTTGAGAAATCCAACAGCTAGGAAAGTTATAAGAGAATTTTAAACGTTTAAAGAAAAAGTTATTACAGTTTGGAGCATTGACTAATACTGAACCGGACAATTATGGAACGGAATGTTCGAAACGGGTTTCCAACCCGTGTCACATTACATAGTATCCGATAATTTAAAGAATAACTTGGTCGGGAACTTTCTGAAAATAAGTAATACCAATGGCAAAGATAATAGAACACAATGATGATCATTTCAGGAGATATTAAAGATTTAAGTAAAAATAAAAATTTGACGGAAGGAGGTAATCTTAATTACCTATTTAAAAAAAAAGATACCTTCTAATGTACCTGTTATTGGATTACTACCAACAGGTAGTTTCTTCAAATATTTTTCATGTTATTATAGTTAATCACACAACTGTTTTTTATATATGCAACGCAAAACCTGCTTAGAGCTGGACAACTATCGTCCCAATAGGAGGTATAGTTTTTTAATATCATTGAATATGAAGTGACGTTTTTGTCTTACTGCTTTTTTCTAACGAATGTGGATAGCCCAGCTTGAGTATATTGTTTGTTATTTATTTATATAAACGATCTTTAACTGATCATTTTTGTAAAATTACTACAATTGATTAACTAATTTACAACTCTATTTGTACGAGGGTTGCCCCATAAATAAATTAATATTATTATTAGTTAATCACATTTACCTGTTGTATTTTTAGTCTAAATATTGTTATAAATATCAAAAAATAAAGAGCTCTTTCTTTTTAATATAAACTTTTATTTATTGATAGAAATTATAATCGGCCACACAGTTGTGGGCAATAGATAATAGTGATGAATGATCACATTCATACTAAAATAAAATAAAATAAGAATACAAATAATAAATAAATGAAAAAAAGCACATAAAAATAAATAAAATCTGTCTTAAAATATATAAAAACAGAAGGACAAAGAAAATGAACATAATCAAACTAAGTGTATACAAAAATAAATAAATAAAATAAAATAATAATAAAAATAAAATAATCTCTAGTCACATTTACTCTTATTAAAAAAAAAATAAAGAGTAAAAAGTATTTAAAAAAAAAAGTAATTATTCCCAAATGCAATTATATTTATCAGTAACGAATCATTACAAGAAAAAAACAAATCATCCACTTCTAAGTAAAATCTTTAATGACTCAGTACTTTCCTTGATTAATATATGAGCCTTTCAGTTGGTGTTTAAGTACTTATAATGTTTATCGTTAAAAAAAAAATATTTTTTTTTTATGAGAAAGGGAATGCGTGGAGATATTTTTAAAATTATTTGAGGGAAGAGTATAATTCAACATGCTAATGAATTTTGGGGGGAAACATATCTTTGCGGGGCTTCAATTTGGAATGACTTTAAATCTGACAATAAGGAAAAAATACTAACTTACCAATAACTATTTTAAATAAACAGAAACAAAAAATATGGATCTATTTTTTTACTGCATAAGTGAGGAGGGTAATCAAATTTCTTAAAAGGGGGTATAGGCAATAATAATGAGGGGAGGGGGGATGGGTAGGTAAGAAGATATGTATAATATAAGATATGCAAGTAGAGTCTAAAAAATTGAAATAAATGTAACAGCCCATCGAACCGCAGTAGATCATTCTTCATCCGTTCTTCTTCTCTATGGAATTCTATTATCTCCTTCATTCGTAGTTCTAATACCCTTCCAACCTTCAAATCCCGTATCTTCGACCACCTTCTATCAACCCAATTCCGGAAGAATAACAATCAAAAGTTTCAAATAAGGTTTGAATATATATTTTCTGTAATGTTTCAGATTTTTTTTTTATACTTGTAAATATGTTTATTAACAGAAATTGTATCTTATCATTTATTATTTTCAGTATAATTTTATTTGGCTTTTTTTCTTTTTTTCTTTCTTTCTATTTATTTTCAGAAGTTAGTCACGTTATGTTTTATGATATGACAAACGATTTTATTTTATTTATTCTAATCTTATTTTATATATTCTGTTAATTATTGTTCATTTTTATCTTTTCAAATTCATAATATTTTATGACGTTTTATAATTTCATTTTTATTTTGTATTTTAGTGTAAAACTCTAAAGCCTAATTTTGACGTCTGTGTGCTATTCTTAAGGGATTAATCCCAGAAACAATAAAGAATACCATTATTATTATCTCTAACGACTTGAGGTGAAATTTATATTTAGTTTTTGGCACTGAATTCATCCGAATAAAAAATTATTCGAAGATACTGAAAAAGATATGGCTTTGGGACCTTCAGATATAGAACTTCCATTAGTGTGCAAATAATTAGTAATGAAAAGTCAGTGTCACATCATATTGTTAACTAACATGTCGTACTGTTAACAAGCATACTTTAATAAAAAAAGCAGTGTAATTAAACCAAAACGTTAATAAGTCACTCCTTTTTTTTTTCTTTTAATAGTTCAGAATTATAATAGCTAAAATTAGCTTAGAATGAGTGCAGCTAGGCGCAGTGTTATAACTACCTACATCCTCTACATCCTATTACTTGAAGCCACTCAACTTTCACTCACACTAACGGATATCTTAGCAACTTCCAACTTTGCTCAAATTTAAACACATAGCAGTTTGGCATAGATTAACTTTAGTGGGTAAAAATAAAAATTCAAAACCCGACGATATAATAGCTGAATTATTCAATGATTTATAGAAGTAAGGAATAATAAATAATAAAAAAAACACCTAGTTTTTAATAAAAATTTTTCGTACTAGATATTTTTTTAATTTATAATCGTAGAAGAAGCTGTAATATATATATTAGTGTAGAATAGAAAGTTAAACACCGGAGTTTATTATATACATTGAATTTTTTTAATGGGACACAATCTCTTCTGAGAATATCAATATAAAACGTGTGTCTTTGGTCAAAAACAATTTTTGCATCAATAATTGTCAAAGGAAATAATCATTAATTATAAATAAAAAAAATTAATCACACGACGAAGAGAAAGAAGAAGAAATGTTTCCAATCAAGCTAATATACATATGAAGAACAAAAATAAAATAATTAATAACATAAAATAACTTTTATTTATTTCGATGTTTTGGATATAATAATATTTGATAATATATAAATAATAATAATATATCCGTGGTATCCAACTTGATAATTTATAGTTGACATCGAATTCAATATGCTTAATTTAAACAAATTAAAATTCATTATTTTAAATTAAATAATACACCAATTATTTTTTTAAAAATCCATGGTGGATTTTCATGGTATAAAAATGAAGTGATTAATTGCCGTAAGTAATAAAATTTATAATAAAAATAACGTCCGGAGCATTGAGGTAAACAATTAACTTATAATACGCGTTAAACATTATTCAGTCAATTAAAAATAACAAATTAAATAAAAATAAATACCATACTTTTTTTATTTTATTTTCTTTTTTGGGGGCCACGGTACTTTTAAAGTTTTATTATTAAGTTTATTGAAGTACCAATGGATGGTTCCTTTTCAAGATTATCAAGTGTTTGAAGCATTATTCATATTTACTTATTGTATTTTTTGTACAGTTGTAAATTTCAATAAATAGAACTTTATTATTTATTTAGTTAATTTTGACGTTTCTATTTAAGAGACTTAAACTTTAAATTATTTTGACCAATGACTATACATTATATCATAT
>NW_027113379.1:187783-195035 GCF_000696795.3 Halyomorpha halys
ATAAAATTTATTTTAAGTAAAATACTTTAAATTATTTTGATTTTTATTTTAAGTCATTCTATTAGAATTTATCTATGGTCAATGAAGTCCAGTTTGTTGTTTCATACATTGATTGTTTAAAAATAAACCTAAGTATGAACGCAAAAGAATTCTTATTTCGCTTTTAACACGATATGATGACAAAGAAGCTTATTTTGCGTAGGCCCCATGTAATTAAGTGGTTCAGCAAGCTTGGGAAAACAAGCTTTCTCAACTAGGACAGAGAAAGAAAAGAAAACGAAATCCAGCATGAGAACAAACTCACTGCTGGGTAAATCTTTCGAAAAATTTAACAATAGTATCAGATATTGACGAAGATAAATCTGTAAAAAAGGCGGACAAACATCAAGAAAGGAGAGTTTAAGAAAAAAAAAATAAGGAATCATTTTAGCTAAAAATATATATAATAAAATAATGGAACCTATTAGGCACAAAATGAAGGCATTAGGTATTAACTATTACAAATATACTATTTATGACGAGTTTTGAATAATAGTTTTTTAAGAATAATTTAACAAAAATAAATTAGGAAATTTTTTACATTTTAAACAATAATATTGATTTATTTATACTTACAACACTTTCCTGAGACTGGTTAATATCGTTTAAATAAATACAATTTTTTATCCATTTCATTCTCAAAACATTTTTTATTTCTTTATAAGTCCGACGTTTCGGCCAATTCGCCCATCTGATAAAATAAAGAGGAAATTTAACAAAAATATAGTTGCAAAAATGCTTAAATGCTTGACCAGAGTGTTGGGAAGGTTACAAATATTGTTGTAATAAATTTTAACAAAGAAGGTTGACTGTGATGAAGATTTTTAATTTTTAATTTAATTTGAAATTTGACTAATTAAGTAATTAGAAATAATCTAAGGATTGCTTATTAACATAATTATATCATTCCCTAATGTTTTTATGTCTCATAGGGTAATTTGTAGAGTGATATAAGTGACCTGGGCAGAATAGTCTGCATAAGTGGTTGTTTAAATGATTTAGTTCTAAAATTGTATTAAGGTATAAAAATTTATAAATAATATTGTTAATTGTTGAAGATCATAAAAAATAATAAAAGCTGTTTGTAATAGATTGTCCTTGAGGATGGCCGAAACGTCGGACTTATAAAGAAATAAAAAATGTTTTAAGACTAAAATGGATAGAATTTTTTATTTATTTAAACAGTATTCTTGATTATTACTTTTCAGAAAATTAAAAAAAAAAATTCTTCAGGTTTAAATATACAAAAAAATTATGTTCTGACCTATGTTAATCAAATATGATATTCCGGATGTATTTAAATTAAAAACACATAGCCCTTTACCTATTCCATTTTATTTATAAATAAATTAATAATTACAAACTTATACTTATCAATATATTTGATCGAGTACAATACAAAATATTTTTTCATAAAATGTGTAGATTCCAGGATTTGAAAAATGTCTATGTAATTATTTCGAAAATATAAAATCAAGTCCTGTATACCGTTAAGTAACATTTATTCCTTGTTCCTAAAAATGTTGAACTTTTTTTTTATATATGTTGTATTTCTAAAAAGGACATACAACATAACTGTTAAACTATATATAATTTCTCGAAGAAGTTTGTCGGAGGGTGCGGTCAGCAAAGAACAACATAAATAAACAAAACCATATTTATTTTATTTTATGCCGACGTTTCGACCTGAGTTTCAGGTCTTCATCAGTGGTTGTGGCGTAGAGGGAAGGTTGGTTGGTAACTGGCTATATATATAATTTCAGCTTTTTATCTTTAAAAACATGAAAAAAATACTTATATTCTTGAATTATCATGAATATCAAAAATGCTTTTCCAAGATGGCCACTCGTATTTTCATATTTTTTCATTATATTATTAAATTATTGGTGCTATGAAATTGTACCTAGAATTTAGTTAGTTATATATTTATTTTTACTATATTTTTTAAAACTCAAAAGATAATTTGTTTAATATGAGAATAACGTTAATCGTGTAAGCTATAAAATCAAAATTCCTTATTTCGAAATAAATATGACTAAAAACTTTTTTTTTTAAATGAATAAATGAGTATTTAAATCGACAATCATTTGGAGAGTTTAATGATTTTCTATTTTTAGAAGATTTGTATATTGATAAACAGATTTCTTATTATCTTCAAGCTTATTAACAGAAAAGCGAACTATCGGCATTAAAAGTTGTAAAAACGTGTCTAATCATATTTAAGTTAAATTAAACCCGACAATATCTTTAAAAATTCATGGAAGAATGTTACGAATTATAATATATATTGTCATGAAAATGTAGCAGTGAGCTTTGTCATATAAAAGAAACAAAATCCCATTCTATGGTTCCAAACACCATTGTCCTGAAGAGAGAACAGAAGAATGCCTGAGCTGAGTTTGAGAAGCTCGTGGAAATCGGCCTTGATTCAGAGAAACTCCTCATGAATGAAAATTTCTTTTCTGAATTCAACGTGTTTCGAATAGAAATTGAAACCCCCGAAACACAAAGTGGGTTTGAAATTCATTTGATATTTATTTTTTATCTGGACATACGGAATTGAGCTATGGTGCTCCACTAAACCATCTAATTCCTCTCGAATCCAATCCTTACAGTCCAAGATCCTTCGTAAAATCCTAAACCCTCTTTACTTTATCACAAATCAAATCATCCATCAGGACCTCAATGTCCCCTATGTTGCCGATTAGGCCAGAACCAGATACCAATTCTTCCATAATAAACTTCCCAATCACCCAAACCAACTCGTTTCTAACCTGGCTTCTCCTTCACTACATAATAATTCTCCTAGGTGTCTGAAAAGAAGATGGCCTCGAGATCTTTTCCTTTAGAAGTGTTTTTGGACTTCTATCAATGGGTAGCTTCTTCACATGTTTGTATCATGTCATAATATCACTTACAGCAAATTTACTTGATGTGTATATATGTATACAGTTGTAAATAACAATAAATAAATTATTTTAAAAAAAAATTATTTTTAATAAAGAATCCATGTTATGATAATTATAATAATTTAAAATTTTAATGGTTGACTACTAATATTATCTGTGTAACCAATTAACCATCAGGTATACCATTTTGCAAATTATACGAACTTCCGGGACCTCCGAAGTCCTAAAATTGAGTAGGGTCCACTTTATAAGTCAATTAACTTAGCAACGCTAATGTACCACCAGAGGGATCAAAGGAAGTTTATAAAATAAAATTGTTAAATAATTAGAAAAAATAATTCTTATTTTAAATACTTTATTTAAAAAATATACTTATAAAATTAAAGGGTGGATTCCAAGTACGTTGAGTTATTGAGAAAAATTATTGAAATCTCCTAAAAATTGAGCACGTCAGAAAATATTGGATGATATTTTTATGAAATTAGAAGATTTAATTTGAGTGCATTTTCTAAACCACTGATAAAAGATCTATAACAATAAGTGTACCCAGATGCAATTAACCAAGTTTTATTTGGCATATTACACGATAGATGCATATATTTGAATATTAGGGCTATTTTAGTTGATTAAAAAAAAAATAGTAATAATAAATTAAAATATGAAAACAAAGAAAAAATTCTAGATTCAAATCGAAGTTTCATATTAATTCAATTAGTAATATACTTTAGTTTATTACTAATTGAAAATATTAATTCAATTAGTAATATACTTTAGTTTATTACTAATTGAAAATATTAATTCAATTAGTAATATACTTTAGTTTATTACTAATTGAAAATATTAATTCAATTAGTAATATAACAAACTCTACCTTCGATAGTTCACAAATACTTATATTATTATCATTCGATAATAGGAATAGATTTTTTCAGCTCCAAGGATTCTATTTCTCCTTAATGTCCCTTTTAAATACTACACTCTGCTTTATGTTTAGTTTATATATTTATTATTTTCGAAATGAAGAAATTCAGAAATAAGCGCGTCATTTAGTTCATAGTTGAAATCAAATGAAGCGATTTCAGGAAACAAATCTGCTGTTATAAGAAATTTCGAAATTATTAAAACAATTTACAGAAACATATTTCAAGTACCAGGTCAAAAAAAGAGAAAAATTGAAAAAAAAAAAAAAAAAATTAAAACATTAAATAGGAATGTTTCGATTGTCCTGAACAACAAAACCCTATATTTGTCAGCGCATACGAATTTGCAACCATCATATTTGTAGATAAATGACAAAAAATTAGAATTTACTGAATCGAATTTATAAATTTTATAAATTATAGCAAATTTTAATACAGAACGTATTATTGACAAATTTACTTGTGTTTTATTTATTTTGTCCGTCTTGCCAGTTAGTTTATAAATGAAGTTGTGTCCTACATTCATTAATTTACTAACACGATATTTTACATTACAAAGCGTGTCATATTATGTTTTAAACTGTTTGGTTTATAGGCCGTTTTTATTATTTATATGTTTTAGTTCAATGAAAAATAAATAAATTGAAATAATTTTCGTTAACTTTTTTAATACTTTCTTCTAATACACTTGTTATCCAGAACATTTTGTAGATATTGCAGTTTATTTTTGCTGTATTATTGTATAGTTGAAGATTGTTAGCAGTATATATACATTTTATTATTATGTATATTGAGATATGATTAGAAATTTCTTTGATTTAAAGTGCGTTTTGGAAATTGCATAATGCATAAAGATTTTTTTTTATATAATGACCTATATATAGTTCTATCATTGAATAATCGAACAAATAAACCCTATAAGCAAGACCCGGATTTTATGAAGTAAAAGCCTCAGAATATGCCGAATAATATGCAACATAAACCATATTTTACTGGTTTATATTGCGTATTATTGGGCATATTCTGGGGTTTTCACTGCAAAAAATCCGGCCCTTGCTTATAGGGTATATTTGAACGATTATTCAATAACAGTACTATATACTATAACTATGGGTCATTATAAAAAATAAAATTCTTTGTCCACAATACAATTAAAAGAACGTATTTTAAATCCACAAAATTCTAATCATATCTCAACATATGTTATAACACATAAGATATAATCAGGGTCGCAGTCAGCTGAAATGCTAACGAGGCAAAATTAAACTGGGGGACCCCTCCCACTTAATATTTTATGTGTTTTATTTTTCTTAATAATATTAATGTTTAAAATATTACGAAAACGAAATGTACTAGTATATTACAATGATAGAAGTACATTTAAATATATTATTATTAAAATATTTAAAAATATATATAAAATATTGAAAATTGTTATTAAAAAAATTGTTAAATTTAGTTGGATTGTTCATCTTTGTGGTAATAGAGGTAGGAGATGATTGTTATACTCTCTTTGGTTGCTATCATAATGAATGATAACCTTCAGGAAGGTAATTATTCTCCTTGAAAAATGTATAATAGTCGATATTATAAAAAGTTTTTTAATTAATAATTGACAATAATATGTATCAATATTAGCATGTAATGACAAATTAAGGATTAATTATATATTATATATAAAATAGATTTTTAAAAATTAAAAAAATTTAAATTTTATTGAATTTGGTTTTCTAGCAACTTGAAGATGGGGACTAACCCCGAAACGTCGTTGTATATTAAATAAATTGTGAACTGAAAATGAAACGAAAAATGTGAAATGAAAACTTAAATATATTAATTTTATTTTGGAATATTTATAGCTGACCTTATGTAATAGATTGTAGCAAGATAGACCGACTGGCGATCACAATACAAATACAATTTGTATAAAATAATAAAAAATAAATTATTTTTTATTTATTATTTAATTCGATTACCAATAAAATTTATTTTTTAAAAATATAAACACACACAAATAACTTTTCTTGTTATGAAAAATGTATATCCACATTTTCCAAGGGACATATGAGAGCACAGTGTTGACCATACTCTATACTGATACTCTGACCTTATGGTATACCATACTCTTGAGGAGATACCATAAGGTCAGAGTATCAGTCACATCTCCCAGAATGTTCTATCGAGGACCTTTACAGTCCGTAAAGGTCCTTGGGAGAACATCCTCATGTTTTTATTTATGAAATTATGGCGGTGGTGAGGAAATACTGATTTCAGCCTCCCCTTTTACAACAGGTTGCCATAGAGATATGGAATGAAAAGTCATCAATCTGGAAGTCTATTCCATAACTTAACGATACTATCGAACGGCAACATCTGTGTCAAACTCCGTAAGTTTTAGTGTGTTAACCGCCTTTTTCACTATTAAAAGTAAAAAAATAAATAAATGGGTGATTCTGTGATCACGGAGAATTTTCATGATAGAATTTCAATAATTATTACTGGATGATTTTTTTCACTACAGATGAGGTATTCAGTTTAACATGTTAAAGTCTGTTAAATATAAAAGGTTGTGTTAAACGGAGAATTTTTATATTAAATATTTCCTTCTTTTAACATGATAGAGCAATAACATTTAACATGGTTGATAGTCTGCTAATTGGTCTGTTAAGTAGAGAATGACGTCACGCAATAGACCACCTAAACTCCTGTCGTTTTGATAGGCTAATTGGTCGTAGTTCGTGTTTCGGACTTTTTTAAACTATTGATCTGCTAACCTGCCCCACTAAACCCCGTTTTTGGTGACGGTCTGTTATCACCATTAAAACAGGGAGAGGAGACTTAAGTTAGTTTAAGCAATGTTGAAAAAGCGACTGAAATTTTAAAACGGCTTGATTATAGGATAAACTTTTTTTTTGTTTTTAATATTAATATAAGGCAATCGACAGCGAAGTTATGCCTTGTTATCTATAGGTGAAAAACCTATTCTAACCATGGTGGGGGGTCAGATTTTTCATTTTGTGGAACCAACACTTAATGAAAAAATTTAACGCCCCAGGCGTTAACCGGCGCCGCCCGCAGATCTCAGACTGATACACCTAACCCATGAGCTACGGACGGCTCAAAATAACCTTTTTAAATTATGCGGTACTACAGGCACACATAACATCTATTGAAGAATGGTGTAAAAACTGGAGATCAAAATAAATCCTGACAAATGAAACCAGATCACCTTTACTCTCCGTCGTAAACCTCTGCCCTCCTGTCCTACAGTATCCTTTCTAAATACACAACTAATGCCTGTTGAACAGATTCGATACTTAGGACTCCATCTTGACAAGAGACTTACTTGGAATCCACACACATGACTGAAACAAGAAACTGCTC
>NW_027113379.1:195395-196265 GCF_000696795.3 Halyomorpha halys
AAATTAATGTTTGAAGTACCACCAATGGGCGGTTCCTTCCCAAGATTTTCAAGTGTATATGAAACATACTACATATTTACCTATTGTATTATTTTTGTACAGTTGTAAATTACATTAAATAAATAGTTAAAAAAAAAAAATTATGCGGTACCTCTATCAATGAATTCTGTCAAACTAATAATTAATAAGAAATGTTCTAAAACATGTGAATTCGTTATACATATTTTATTGTATAATTCTTCATGAAATCTGTTTCAAAATAGTAATTTGTCTATATCATAATATTTTACTTACTGTAGTTAATCGTCTCTGTTCTGACATTGAAGGCAACATTACACTCAACTCATTTTATATTTTACCTATATCATAGCATTTATAATTCGTGGGTTAGTTTTCCTTTAGATATTATAAAAAAACACCTAATTTACATTGAATAAAAAGTAAAAATAAAAGTAGCTAAAAAAATACATTTTGTGACAGAGACCTGACAGATATCCTATAAATGTGAACACAGGAAGAAAAGGGTTTCTACTCTAAAGAAATATTCCATGAAATTAGTAACCAAAAGATGATTAAATCATACTTCATAGTAGCGTATCGCCCAACAAGACGTGCTAGTTAAAAGGCGATTCCTGGAGATAAAGCGAGGCGGTACTCCAACTCCAGGTCAATCCCCGAGGAGTCCAATGACAGCTCAGGTACCCATTTTATAATCTCAGTAGTGCCATCGTTATCAGCATTATGGAATGTCCTTCCTCAAGGAATTCAAAACATTTTGGAGTGTAATAATTTCAATAAATTAGTTATTCTAGAGAGAGAAATACTTTATTCATATCTTGAAAAATGTATAATAGTCGATATTATAAAAAG
>NW_027113379.1:198670-207417 GCF_000696795.3 Halyomorpha halys
TGACCTGTTTTCTCAATTCGAAATCCAGAACCTTTTCGATGATACGGCGCACAATCGAATATATCGTTATTGGCCTCCAGGAGGAAATGCTTTTTATAATTATATTGCTTTATATAATTAAAAAACGTAGTTTACACTTTTTTTTTTCAGTCAAGCATTTTACGATATGTAATACATTTTAAAGCACGTTTTTAAAATAAGGTAAGATTTAATATTAATCTTATTTGATTTTAATTAGTTCATTTCATATTTAATTAATTTATCAATTAATATTAATGTTTAAAATTTATAGCAATTTGAAATTTAAATAGATTAAATAACGAACAATATGACAGCTACATTAATTCGGAAGACTAAACTCAAGTTTTTAAAATAGCAGGACAAATAGGTCTTTTTTCTATATTAATTCGCTGTTTTAATAACTTTTTTTTTTAATGAACTATAAATAAAACTTAAAGCAGTTATAAAACATATTCTTGAGTTTTCTTTTTTTCACTCAAATAAATGTACTACTCATGGCCTTTTTTAAAAAATATCTTCCGTAGTGGGAACAGGTAATTAACATTTATCAACTTAAAAAAAAAAAAATAAACAACACCACTGTTTTAAAACTAAATGAATTATTAAACAAGGAAGTTTAAAGTGTAACACACTAATTTCCACACACTTTTAGCATGTCTAATACACAAGGAAGTAAAACTTTTATGGCGCTTGTATTCAATTATTGGTAAACCAAACCACAGTCTTGATGTGAAAGCGATCATTTCTTAACATGATAAAAATGAGTGAGACATAAATTATTCTATTATTATTTCTATTCAAACCAATTCCATGAATAAGGGAGATAAATTTTCAGATTGCATTATCGTGGTTGATAAGTGGCAACCACCTTATCTGGTTTTGTTGGACCTACAGAAAAAGAAACTGAAATAACATAATTCACAAAAGTAATAATAACACTAAATTTTTAAAGGTTTTATTTTTGCGTTAATTGATTATGTATTATTTTTCGTTTTTCTAAATATATATAAAATAAACAATAAATTAAACCGCTTTAATAGAAAATAATCAACAAAAAAAAAACCTAGTGTAAATTCTACATTCCTTGTGAGGTTGAGAAATCATAGAAATACTAAATGAGACTGAAAAATAGATATAATTATAAACAAATATAATTAAAAGCAAAATATATAAATTAGTTAATAAAATGGATCATTGAAATCATGGGTTATAAAAATTATAAAGATTCAGTATACTTCCAATGTGACAACTTTGGATTTTTAACACAAATAATAGACATATTACAATGGCTTTAACTCCTATGAAACTTGAGGTAATCGAGAAGGAATATTTTATTTCCTTTTATAATTTGATTAAAGAGGACCTGATATCTGAGCGGGTTAGGATGATAATCTCTCAGCACTTGATTCGGAAGTTGTGGTTTCGATTCCTATCAGGGTCGGACACTCTAGGGTCTTTATAAGGTCCTTAATGGAGGATCAGGGCCAAAAAAATAATTAAAATTTATTAAAATTCTACTTCTTATATTCACTTAATTATATGAAACATGCAGTAAGGGGAATCACTGACCGTGAAAAAATTCGAATCAGAGTTCTCTTCAAATACACCTTTTTGAAATCCTCTACGTTGGAATAACCAAGTTGATCTGTGAGTATGTGAACATCCTAACCCAAAAGTGAAAAGTTGAACGAAATTGAAATTATAGGAGTATTCATGATCTTTAGTTTAACATGTTAAAGCATATTAAATGGAAAAAAATCATGTTAAATGGAGAAATATTTCCTTCTTTTACCATGAAAAAACGATATGACATGGTTGAGAGTTTGCTAAATGGAGAAGGACGTCACGCAACAGACAAGCTGAGCTCATCATTTTGTTTATTGTGTTAGGTTACTTGCTCGTAGCTAGTGTTTTTTTTGTTAGTATTATTTTGGATGTTTTTATAGCTAATAAAGAAATTAATCACAATAATAATAATGTAATGACAGTTGTCAATTAGCTTAACTTGATTCTCTTTCTCACAAGTCAGAAGATCAACAAGACACTCAGTAACGAAACTTTCACACAGCTTCCACTTTTTACTTAATTTAGACATGTAATAAATTACTTTAATAAAGACTTATAAGCAAACAATAACATGATGTTTAGGAAGAAAAGGTCATAAAACTAGTTGCTTAGGAAATCCGCTAGGAGATCTTATGCATTAAACATGACATTGAATAGGGCTGCTCACAATTCTTCACTTATAACATTTAATATGGTAAAACATTTTACATTTAACATAATAAAATGAATACCCCTTAGTTCCGAATTTTCTCAAAAAATTGGTTAAACGTAAGTGCCTCTTTATATAATCGAATTAAATCCTTTTCTCCAAAACAGCACAAGAAGGCAATGAAAAAATGCATAAATCAAGTGTATTATGAATAAACGTTTTCGTGTTTCCATTTTTTTTTTAAATTAATTTGCCTTGATTGGGTATATTATTATTTTTGTAATACCATATGTTACAAACAAAATTAAGTTTGTAACATATGGTATTACAAGAAGTATAACCTTTTTTAACCTAGATCAGATTTACTAAATGTATTATAATGTACAGCTGTAAATAGCAATAAATAAATATTAAAAAAAAAAGTATAAAAATAGTATTTTTATAAAAGAGAATTTTTTTTACGCACCCTTCTGATACATTTATAAAAATTAAGAAAATCCTTGACGATCAACACTTTAATTTACCGGATTTCGGGATTTCATGCTTTAAAACACGGAAATGCGTAGCCTTACAAAATTTCCAATCGTCTAGTCTCTCATCGAGCTACATACTCTGAAATGCTTTATTTTCTAATTATTGCGTTGATAATCATCCGACTTAAGCGACCAAATGTTTGTAAAGAACAGAAGGAAGCATAATGCCATCGTTTCTGAATAGTGTGAAGGTTTCTTGTCTTAATTATTGCTTTTATTTTCTGTCTGATTTCGTGTTTTTTTTTTTTATTTTAACATTGGAAACTCCAAGTATTTAACTTTCTAATCAATAGTAATTCATAAGCTATATAGTAACAACATTAACTCCCTTAATAACTTAATACAATATAAATTAATACAACTCCCTACAGGCATGTGACATATGAAAAAAAGGTTAGAGTAGTTTTAATTTTTTTTTTTTCAGAACCCTATTGTCAGTAAGGATATTTTACTACAGAGAGAAAAACTTCTTTTTAGTGTGAAAGTAGCAACTTATAAATTAAATAATAGTGGTGAAAGGGAATGACCATGATCAAACCTGAACATGCCTCAAATTTGACAAAACAAAATCTACCGATTTTACCGATCACAAAAGGATATGGACAGGGGTCCTTGAACACCTGCTTGAGTGTACAAAAGCGTAGCAGTGCCAAGCCTTCTCACTTAACAACCTGTTCTACGGTACCTGCCTTACCTCCCCACCTCCTTGCCCTTCTCCTCACTACCTCTAATTTTCTGTCCACTTCACCTCTCCTTTAAAGAATTAGAGTCCTCCAAACCGCAGGCAGAAACCACGAACTGTTAAAGTTGTACGCCTTTATTAGGAACATTACAATAGGAGAAATAGTTTCGCAGGTTCAATATTCAAGCAGTCGACCAAACCTTTTCTACGTTTTACCCAAACATTTTAATTTATTTTTATTACATATCTGGAACACCGTGGTTCCATCCATGTGGAACAACGATATCAATGAAACCTTTTTTTGTGAAACAAGGTATAAAAATATAAAACACGCGGGCGAGAGTTCTATTTGTTGTGGGAAACTATATAACTATTCGAATGGAATATGGTCCGGGTGCGGTCTAAAAAACTCAAATAGTAAATGATTATACTATTGAGCCAACGTTTCGCCTCACGTTCATGGGCTTCATCAGGGCTGAAAAAGATACAAACACTTGACAAGTTACAAAAAAAAAAAAAAGGATAAACATAAGTGGAAAATAACAGGGGTATACAATGAAAAGTAAAATATAATAAGAAAAATTAAAGGTTGTAAACAGTAAATGAAAAGGGTAATAGTAACAGATAGATAAGAGAAGAAATATTAAAGAAAGTACAAATTAAGAGATGAACGAAAATAATTTTAAAGTAAACATTTAAAAAAATTTTTTTTTTAATAAGGTAAACAATAAATGGTAATATACATAATAGAGAGGGAGAAGAGATATTTACAAAAGTATAAAAAAATTAAATTAAAAATAAAAATCAGATAGAAAAACAATGGAGAAATAAAGTATAAAATAATGGGATACAATATGTGTAAGTGATTAAGAAAGACAATATACCAAATGAGTGGGAATACAGATTTTTTTTGTAACTATGTCAAGTGTTTGTATCTTTTTTAGCCCTGACGAAGCCCTGCAACGTGGGACGAAACGTTGGATCAATAAAAATAGTATAATTATTTACTATTTGAGTTTTTTTTACCGCACTCAGACCATATTCCATTCATCCATACACACGGTCAATCAATAATCTTCCTATATTGCTAGTCGTATCAAGTAAACGAGTTAAAATATAAAGAAAATAAATAAATAAGGACTACCAGTGAAATAAGAAAAAAAAAGTGAGATTAGAATAAAGCGTACTTTAAAAACCCATAATACGACTTTTATTTGAATAAAAAAATAGGAAGGTAATGAGGTATAGATAGTTGACCGTAGGTTACTGATTGGAGAAGGTGGTCGGGGGGAAGGGGGGGGGGTGCATTCAGTTTTAGCCAAGATTCCCCGCTGAAAACCAAGATGAAGAAACTCGGTCGAAATGTCGGCATAAATAAATATATTTTTGTTGTTTTTGCTGACCGCACCTTCCCCCCCCCCTCTCCCCTCGACCATCTTCTCCAATTGACAATTAGGAATTTTTTTTATTTTTTCTGGTTTCGTACATGAAAAACAAAAAAATACAAATAGATAACTTTAAATCCATACATAGGAAGAAAATAATTATATAAAAAAAATAAATGAAACACTCCTCTCCCCCCCCCCTCAGCACAAGAAAAATTGGGAAGTACCCTGGGACATGTTTCGAATATTTCTCGACTAGTACCACCACAATTTTTATTCAAATTGGTGCTCCTACCTCCAAAGCTTACCCTTGCAAGTAAGACTATAAGCCTGTTATGTGATAACAGGTAATGACTTGTAAGATATCCTCATTAAAACTATATCATTTAACGATTGCTTGATCTAACAAATATGTTTCATATTATATTTGATATTAATTTTCCTAATTACTTCCCTAATCAATAATATTTCTAGTACCACCACAATTTTTATTCAAATTGGTGCTCCTACCTCCAAAGCTTACCCTTGCAAGTAAGACTATAAGCCTGTTATGTGATAACAGGTAATGACTTGTAAGATATCCTCATTAAAACTATATCATTTAACGATTGCTTGATCTAACAAATATGTTTCATATTATATTTGATATTAATTTTCCTAATTAATTCCCTAATCAATAATATTTCAATTTTTTTAGGAATTGCTTGTTCTTCAAAGGTTTTGGGTATGGATTAAGTAGAGTTCATTATCTTAGCAATTTATTATAAGATGCAATTATTTATGCTTTATACTGTTATGTAAATAAAAAAAATGTATATAAGTTTTTTTTTTTCAACGGATTAAATGAAATGGTTAAAATAGATGTGTGTGTGACATAAGCTCTATAAAACTACATTACGTTGCATAGACAGTCAAACATATAAACGACCACAAAAACTCGGTAAAACAGTACGACCATACAACGAGACCAAGAATTATTCAAATGTTATAAATATTTCGCAGCATTTCTTGTAATACTTGGTATGATGGAAGCTACCTGTCGTCAGTTGGAACACTTCTCATAACCATTGTAATAAAATAAGTTCACTAATTTATGAGATTAAAAAGTTCAAACTGTTCGAGATAGAGAACGGAGGATATTTGTGTGTGTTTTTTACGATCTGTAGAATTAACGCCGTGAAATAAAAAGGCCTCCGATGGCTGGAGAAAATAACCAGGATAAAATAAATATTATTTTAGTTGATGGTGGATAAATGGGTCAACCGGGCGAGCGATGAAGGTCAAGGGGTTCCTCTCCGTTCAACGGGATCCTAATGTGGGGGGAGGGAGTGAAGCAGTCCCCAAGCACACTACTACACCAACACAGAATAATTAGCAGCTCTTAAATGAAGTATCAATTTCATAATTATTTGTTTAATTACAGAAACGTACGTTGAAGCTAAGAATAATCTAAATTATGATCTAGAAAAAAAAAATAGACTAGCAAGAGAAATTAAATTTTGTCCAAGAAGCACAGAATCACTGGAAATATCTCCAAACTAATTCTTTCTTTAATAAAAATAATGAATCAATTGTTTACAAGATATAAACGTTTTCGTTTGGATAAATAATAAAAAATTTCCAAATTCAAGTAATAGCTCATCACATATTTATAATTAGGCAAATATTTGAATTAAATCATAGCAAATAGAATACATAGGAAAAATAAATAAAATTAACATGAACTTGATGATAAAAGTAAAAGAACACATCACAAATACTTACATACCTGTGTACAATATGTACACATAACCCAAAAATAATTTGTCATTCCCGCTTCTCTTTCAACCATCAAGATGCCATGGAATGCAACCTATTTTCAACCCTCGAATATAAGAAGGTATGCCTTTCATAATTTTATTCGACTTAACTATCCCTATTCATAACCAATTGATGTGTATTAATATCTGAATGTGTAATAATTTAGATGTCAGCCAATCATTTTGACAGAGGAGAGTAATTTGAAGTTGCCGAATCCTCCGTAGAATCTAATAGTACAAGAGCCGGGAAGAAAAAAAGGCGGTTACCTCACCCCAATTTTTTTTTAACTTTAATGAAAACTAGGTATAATTATTAGTCATAACTGATGAGTCTGCCAAGTATTGGTAAGGGGAATAAAAAATGGCGGCTGTTTGAAAACCTTAAGAAAACATTAATTTTTCATTTGGAGCTCCATTTCTTAAAAACTAATAACACTAGAAATTCTAAGAGAGCATTATTTAAAGAAGAGTAAATTTGCTGAAATATTAGCTCTAAAAGAGCTATTTACGTCCAATAGTTCTCGAGTTATAGCTTTTTAAAAAGCAAAATTTCTTAAAAATCTACTGAAAGATTAGTGGTTAGTTAATTTATTTTGAGATATCTATATCTCAGGAACTATGTAACGTACAGATGTATATTAGCACTTAAATTAAAACTAGTTTAATGAGCTATAAAGTAGTTTATGATGTTTTTCTTCGTAGGAGTAACAGTTTACATAATATTTGCTAAAATAAATTGATTTATAGTTGTTCTGACAATAAGTTTGATTTATGAAAAACTTCATTTCAGAAACCATTGGACGTACAGATGTCTGCCAGCGCTCAAATTAAAGCTAGTTAAATTTACTACAAAATAGTTGATTATGATTATCTTTGTAGGAGTAGTAGTTTTTATGATATTTGACAAAATAAACTCACAAAATATTAATTTCTAGTTGTTGGTATAAAATGTTGGATTTTTGAAAAAATATATTTCTAGGTCCATAAGACACACATATGTCTGCCAAAACTCAAAATAAAGGAAATTTAACTTACTATAAAGTAGTATATTACACTTATCTTCGTAGGGGTAGTAGTTCACATATGAATATAAATTTGGCAAATGAAAATTTGTCCGAACAACTATAAATACATTTATTTTAGCAAATTTCATGTAAACTGTTACTCCTACGATGATAAACATCATAAACTACTTTATAGCTCATTAAACTAGTTTTAATTTGAGTGCTAATAGACATCTGTACCTCAAATGGTTTCTGAGATATAAATTTTTCAAAATAAATTCACTAACTACTGATCTTTATGTACGTCCCATACAACATTTTTATGAAATGTTGCTTTTTAAAAAGCTATTTCTCGAAAACTATTGATCTTAAATAGCTCTATTAGGGCTCATATTTTAGGTCATTTACTCTTCTTTAAATGACGTTCTCTTAGGTTTTCTTGTGTTGTTCCTACTTTTTAAGATAATAGAGCTCCGAATGAAAAATTAGGTTTTTTTTATTGCTTTGAAACAGCCGCCAATTTTTATTCCCCCTACCTATACTTGCAGGTTCATCAATTTTGACTAGTAATTATATATAGTTTTCATTAAAGTAATCAAAAATTGGTGTGAGATAACTGTTTTCTCTGCTCTTGTACTATAAGGTGCAGTTTGAAATAATGGGACTTGCACCAATGTTGAGGTGATGGTTCTTTCTCTTGATGCTGATTTTGTCACCGTAATTAAGATAAATCGTTAAGAAGGAGATGATGATCAACACATTGTCAAGTACATGATCACCTGTTACTGTTCGCTAATTTTGATGAATCTGAGGTCAATTATCACTTGTATGTCTAGAGCCAAGCTATAGACGTGACATGAACGATAACATTAACATAATTGCGATATCAGCAGATTTTTATTCTGCGTGCAGTTATATAAGGGAAGACTGTGAATTGTCGTACCGAAGTGTGAACTGTTCCCCTTGAAGAAGAATAACAAATGCATATTATTAGACCAGCGTATGCATAGTTATAAAATATATATATATAGGGTCTCATAGGTAATTTAAATATAATAAATTTGATTAATTGACTGCATTAGCTTTCTATTCTTAGGCCAATCTTTCT
>NW_027113379.1:207467-210665 GCF_000696795.3 Halyomorpha halys
TTCTTGAGACTGGTTAATGTTGTTTAAATAAATAATTTAATTTTTATCCATTTTAGTCTCAACACATTTTATTTTTCTTACAAGTCCGACGTTTCGGCCAATCCGGCCATCTTCAGGGACAATCTACCGCAAAACAGCTTTTATTACATGTATGATCCTCAGCAATTCAAATTACTTAACATTATTATTTATAATTTATCTTGCCTTAATATAATTTTGGAACTAAATGATATAAGAACTCAACTTCATGCAGGCTATTCTGCCCAGGTCAAAACAACAATTTTTATTAAACATTAATACATAAGGTAAATATATTATTTTGTTAATAAGTATATCCTACATTATGTCTAATTACCTAATTAGTCAATTTTCGCATTAAAAACAAAAATTAAAATTCATTTATCACAGTCACTATTTGTTAAAACTTTATCACAACAATGCTTATAACCTTCACCCACTCAGTTCAAGCATTAAAATTATTTATTATAACAATATTTTTGTTAATTTTCCTCTTTATTTCATTAGTGAAATTCTCATCAAGGCTAATTATAACTATCCACATTTAATTTATCCTATATTTTTCATAAATTATTATCTCTGCATAGTGTTGGTTCAAATTTCTTGTATCTGTTTTGAAATTCACTGTATAATTAACATTTTCAGATAGTTGAATTTATTCAAGTATTTTCCTTTTGAATATATTATTTTCTTTTTGTAAAATCATTGTATTTTCAAAATCAAAAATACTGGTTGGAAACCAACAAGATTGGCCGAAACGTCGGACTTGTAAGAAAAATAAAATGTTGAGACTAAAATGGATAAAAATTAAGTTGTTTATTTATAGAAATAAATATAGTTTTTAGGACATACATCTCCGAATACGGTGCAGTTACCCGACGGACGCATTTCGTGCAGAAATGCATTATATTAGATTTTAGATTACATAGAAATAAGAGCTGTTTTTTTTTTTAAATCATTTCCTTAAACTAAGAAAGTCTACCTTCTCAAGGAAAGATTTAATATATTTAGTATTAGTATTAGCTAAGTAGTTTAGTAGTAATACCTTTTAATTAAAAATATCATTGGAATCATACTTTTTTTTTACTTTAGTTTCTCAACACAATTTACAATAAGAGTATAATTTTTGAGTTATGAGAAAATATAGTTTTATTTTATTCATAACGTGTTTTTTTGGAAATTGATTTTACATAAGAGAAGTTGAAGAGCTTTAAGGAGACTTTAGTGAAGTTTCATCAAAATCGTAAGAGCACTAGTCCATAAAAAACAAATTTTTCGTCAATAGCTGCCATCACTTTCAGGTACCCGATTTTGAACATATGCATGGAATAAATTTTTCATTACATAGAAAATTAAATATTATGTATTAAACCGGTTGGCTGAATTATTTTCTTCTTTTTTTATTTGTGTTATTTGTGAAGATAATTAAACAATATATAAAGCTATGTAAAAAAAGAAAAAAAAAAGCTAGGGAATTCATTAAAATATAATTTGCAGTATTTTAATGACTTATTATTAGTGTAAAATTACTTTTACTTAATACTTACTTTAATAAAAAATATTTTATTACATACAAGTGCGTATACTTCATCCAATGATTTATATATTTCTGACCCACGCCCCCCCCCCCCTTCTGCAACCCTAAAAATATATTTTTTGTTCCTTTTTGAGTTTTTTCTCTTTCGTTAACTACATTTATCTTTATCATTACTATATAATGACTAATATATTGGTTTTTTTTTTAAGGACAAAATTTAATTATTTCATAGAAAATGTTCGTTATTCCAAAATAATATATACACGTAACATTTTTTTTTTTTTACATTTACCCATTATTTTTTTTATCATTCAAAAATTGTAATAAATGATAAAAAAAAAACTTCTACATCACTTTCAGTTTTTGAATGTTATTTAATATCAGTGAGTACATTTTTTTTTATGAAGGAATTTTGTTGTTTTTTTCGCTTGAAGATAAGATAATTACGCACTACACAGTAGTGACTTGGTCCTTTAACATAGTTAAATCTATCATAATCAGAGATTATGATAGGTAGTAAAAGTAATTTTACACTAATAATAAGTCATTAAAACACTGCAAATTATATTTTAATGAATTCCCTAGCTTTTTTTTTTTCTTTTTTTCTTTTTTTTTTTTTATCAAAGATTATGGAGAAAGCTTCTATAGTAAATAAATCTCTATGTGTAACATGTTTATTATGATAATTTGGTTTCACCTTATAACTCAATCAAGTTTATAATTCTTAAGTTTATTCTTATTGATAACAATATAAATCAAAATTTTGAATACCCATCGATTTCAGTAATCTACTAATAAACTAAACCCCATAAGCACATCACACTTATGATCTGACAAAGGATTAAAGTTGCCTCAGTTTATTTTTTATTGGATTTGGAAAATTCGCGATTATCTTTGGATTTGGGTTCCCAAGTAAAAAAAAATGGTAGATTTTTACCAACTTGGGTTTTGTCTACGACGAAAACTGAAGAATGGTTTTTCCATTACAAAACCTGTACCACGCGTGTGCCCTATTATGAATGGACAAGTTGTTTTGTTATTTGAGGATAATCGATTATGACAACTGATTGATTCTTTCCTCTTTAAAGCAAGTAACTATTAATTTTTAGTTCAAAACAGTTTCAATTAAAATTTTTTTTTTTAATAATTTATTTATTCATATATACAACTGTATATATACAAACAGTAAATTTGGAGTTAGTTATACATTGGCATCATACAGACACGTGGAGAATCTACCCATTGATAGAACTCCAATAATTATAAATTATTTTTTATTTTCATTGAAGACACAGACAATGATTTGCTATTGATTTCAAGATCGGACATTTGGGTTTCAATTGATTTAACTTGGAATTCTAACGTATTGGGGTCCATTTATATGTTTTCGGAGCTGTAAAAATTGAAAATGATTTTAAGATAGTTTTTGAAGTCTTCCCTTAAAAAAAAAATTCATTTACCCCAGAGATGACAGCAATTTACCTGGGGTTACGGGAGGCCTGTTACAGAACAATATATATTGTTTGAATATATCTTCCGAACGCATTTAACAACAATTTAAAAACTACCTTTTTTTGTTAATACAAGTTTATTCATGAATTATTAAACCAGATTCCAATTAGTTCTGGGCTCTATATTTTGTT
>NW_027113379.1:211245-237967 GCF_000696795.3 Halyomorpha halys
CCCCCCCCCCGACCATCTTCTCTTAAATATCTACGGTCAACTATCTTCACCGGATTATATATTTATTTTATTTTAAAAAGTTATTATTTTGATTTTTAATTTTTTCATTTTAAATTTATGTATACACCTAAAGAAAATTTATTTGTGATTAAAATTATTTTACAATGGATCACAGATCGTATTTGCCAGATTTTTTTCCACTCGAAAAAATACAGATTTCTAACCACTGTGGTTCTAATTAATTTATTGAAGAGACGAACCGAGATATAATGTATATAGCTAGTTATTTATTGTACAGTAATATAATAATCGACAACTAAATAGTATTTTATAATGTTTAATTAGGTTTAAACGTTTTGCTCTTATTGAAATAAAATATGGAAAATATAAAACCAGAAAAAAAAGTGTAAAAATATGTCAATAATTCCAAGGTAAAATTATTAATTTTTAATTTGGTGTTTCAGAAATCGACGATCGGACACGAAGTCGTCACACAGGTGGGAAGGTTTTGTTTGTTTGTACTGTTATGTTTATTTCAAGTCACACAGTAACTGATTATTATCTTTCCCCTCATGTAGATGAGATAACAGTTTACGAAGTGAATTACACTTGAACCTTTATCCCATTTATTGACAAAATGTTCTATATCATTTTTATTTTTTCAATAGTCAGCAATAATTATATCTTTGAAGCTACTATATCAATCAGAAAATCGTTGGTACTTTACCACCTAAACTATTTTATTTTTATAGAATTGTCTTAAAATTTATGGATAATAGTTTATATAGAGAAGAAATGATATATTTAAAAAATTATAGAAAAAAAAATCAAATTTATCGAACCACCCTATAACAATAGATTTGGTAAACGTATTCTAAGCTATATGGTACCATATCTGTTCAATCGCTTACCAGAACTAATAAACAAATCAACCACAAAAAAAAAAAAAAAAAAAAATTTAACTGGGTACATTCTTACTTCTATGATTCTCAATAATTGATGGAATGTATGTGTGTGCTTAGTAATAGATATTATTTGATCCTCATTTTTATCATATTCTGTATCATCTTGTTTTATTTTCATTATTATATTCATTCACTAATTGTAAATTTGCAGCTTTATTGTTCAAATCCTCTGTTATTTTTATTTAATTGAATTTTTATAATAATCATTATTTTATTTTTTACTTTATTTTCATTTTAGTAGTTGTTAATTAAGTTATTAGTTGTACCACTTGAGTACAATTCATATTGTACTTCTCTAGCTTAAAAATTTTATAGCCTCCACAACGATCTAATTATCAAAACTGTATTTCACTTTTGTATATCATTTTTATGTGTTATTTTGGCTCTGACCGATAGATGTCATTTTGTCGGACTATATTGGATGTAATTTTTTAAATAAATAAAATGAAAAAAAAAATTGAACCATTATAACCAATCATTACTAAGGACTGTTTGTGTCGTTAAATTTTAACACTTTTTTAGCTTTCATATACAGATAATTTTTTATCGTACCTATTACTACTTGTCCTATACCCCTTACCAACAAATCAATTCGTATTTATAATTTGATAAAGACTCAGTAGCCGACTTCCATAAAATTAAATAATTAATAAACTATAGATTAAATTAATAATTGATATTAAAAAGGCTGCTCAAATAAAAAAAAAATTTTAATAAAAACGCATAATAGTGAATCAGTTTAATCATGTATTAAATCATATTTATAAATAGTGGTGGGACTCTCAATAATAAAACGGTTCAAATATTTTTGTTCAACATAATTCGTAAAGCTAACAATATTGTCAAAAGTTAATAATAAATTACCTTAAAATGAAACTTAAAAATCGGTCTGATCATTGAAAAAAAATTTATTAGTTTCAGTTAAGCCGAAAAACCTTTTGTAGCTATGAATTACCTAAAATATAATTTAACGGAGTTAAATATTAGTCATTAGAATATGTGATAAGATAAAATAGAAATTGAGTTCACACCCACCACTACTTCAACCTTCTTCAAATACCTTTTCTTTCTCAATTTAGCACGAATTTGAACATTAATAAAATAGCTTCGATTGTCAAATTTTTCATAATGGTTCTTATATTATTCTTTAATTTTGAGTATTTACAAAAAAAAAATATAGCAGAACTCAATTTTTAAAAAATCTGTCGTCCAATTAAAATATATGATATCGTAACTAATATAAACACGACGTTAAATCCCAATTGCATGTCTCAGCAGAGTCCCAGCTGTGCATAAGAACATTAAAAGACTCGAACAGAAACATATATTTATTGTTACGCTAATTTATGTTCCCAAATAACCTTGGGAGTTGATTTTCTCGCCATACATTCAAGCGTCCTTTTGAAGCTGCTTTAATACGTAAGATACGAGGTTATTTGAATGTGATATATTGCAAAGAATACTGACAAGCGTACTGTTTATCCTACGATACATCAAGTGGCCGTCACATGCCAACGTGTGACCGGCGCGTCCATACTATTGAGATTGCAAATTCGCGGAATACAAACACACTGGACGTAGCTAAAAAACGATGATTGTCCATCACGTTGACAGTGTTCGATCAGCAACGACTAGATCAATTTCCATAAAGGAACGTTATTGAACGCTTTTAAGAGTTATTCAGCAAAGGATATGATGGAATAGAATCGTTTCATGCATTCATTGTGTAATAATTTATAGAAGGAAAAAGTTTTGTTACTTATAATACATTAGATTTTACTTCATAAAGTACAGATTTACAAGCCATTATTAAACCTTTTTTATTTTATATATATATAAACTAGCGGACCTGGTAATGCTTCGCTATTGCTATACTATATACCATAGATATATAGATACCATACTATCTAAGGTATATTCATGTATATGCTATCTAAAATATAAACAGTTTTAAAATAAAAACCCTTATATTTTGTCTTTACATTATCTCTTCAAATTAAATAATGATAAACCAACGAAGCAGCCTTATTTGGAACCTAGGCAAACACTCTAACGATTTATTACGCCACGTTCTGAGAATACAGGGGTGTGCGAAGCACTCGACGATAAAAGTTGCAAGGAAAACTCTCCTTCAAAACGTGAAAAGTGAGAACTACCGCCAAGACACCACAGGCCATTGAATTATATTTAATTTAATTTAATATTAAATTATTGCAGTTTATTTTTTTTTTTTATGCAAATCTGGACATATGGAGTTGAGCTTTGGGGCTCCACTAAACCTTCGAATTCAATCCTTACAACCAAAATCCTTCGTAAAATCCTCAATGCTCCTTACTTTGTCACAAATAAAATCATACATAAAGACCTTAATGTTCCCTATGTAACCGATCTAGCACGAACCAGATATCACTCCTTCCATTATAAACTCTCTAACCACTCAAACCCCCTAGTTTCTAATGTTGCATCCTCTTCTATTCCTGACAATCCTCCGAGGCGCCTGAAAAGAAGATGGCCACTAGACCAGCTAATGTAAAATGTTATTAGAGTGCTACCAATGGGTAGTTTCTCTACACGCCTGTAACACTCCAATTTAACTTAGATCAGATTTACTAAATGTATTATAATGTACAGTTGTAAATAGGAATAAATAAATATTAAAAAAAAAAAAAAATTGCAACACTATCTACAATAACCAAAATCCGACATTACTTTTCTAACTTTATCATAAATCATAATATATTTATGTACATTACGTATTATTTATATATTTGCATAATATATCTTAGTTAATTTCAGATATCTAAAAATTAACCATGGCTGAAAAGCTCCCAATAGATAACAAATTATTATTATATATTTTTTAAAACTATTCTAAAGAATATATAGAATTTAATAAATTTAAATTAAGGTTGCGGGATACAGAGTCTAATAAAAAATCGTAGTTTATGTAACAAATATTTCCAAAAATAATATAAATTGTTTATAGGTGAATTATTGTTTCCCTTCATTAAAAGAAAATCGGTTAAGAAGGTTTGATAGTAATGTTTTCTAGAACACAAATAGTCAGTTGTTATCCGAATTGGAAAGATTAGAAACAACGGCATCAGTTGTAAATAGAGTCTAAATATAGAAAGTAACAGAATAAATTAATTATAGAATTGTTTTTAATTTTTGTTATTATTTTATTTAAGAAATGGAATTAAATTATAAAGAAATGCATCAGTAATAAGCTCTTTTTTTACAAGAATCTCAAATAATTAACCTAAAGTTTGACACTTCACAGTCAAATATAATATTTAAGATTGTTCCATGTATTTAATACTAATAATCATACAACATATTTTCTTCCAAAACTAAATTTATACCAATAAAATTCATCGTTTAAATAAATTCAATAGATTTAGAAAACTTCGAACATTAGAATTTACTAGTCAAATTAAAATAACTATGTTTATATTAAAAACAAACACGCACACACCATGTCAACAGGCTTACAAGTATCATATAAAAAGTTTTTTTTTTCGTCTCTTGACAGAAAAAAAAGATAAACAATAATTTATCTAGGACCAGATGCTGGTACTATAAAAAGAAGACTGAAGAAGCCCCCGTATCCAAGGGAGATGGAAGTTATCATCCAACCTACACTTGGTTGAAGTGATTCACCTGAACTTTATCGACTTCAATGATTAATAGGTATTAATCATTGAAGTCGATAAAGGATTCTGTTAATCCGTGAGTGTAAAAAAAAATGTTTATCATTCAAAGGTTTAACTAACACCAAAACACAACATAAATAATATAAGTATAATTAAATAATGTTTTCTCATTATTTGATTATATATAATTTGTCGTAATAATATCATACACATTTAATATATGAGTTCCCAGTTTCTGAGAACCAAAATTTATCTCCAATAAATATGGAACATTTAAGAAAGTAAAAACATACTTTTGCTTTCTTAAACATTCTATGCATTGGGAATAATAAACCACAGCTCCGTAGTGAGGGTGTCAAAGTCTTCTTTAATCTATGATAAATAATACCACGTAATTTTATAATTAAGAGGAGGGGATAGTGTCAGGAAGATCACTAATAAAGTAAATCTTTCACTGAAGAACTACACAGCTCCAGGTCTTCGAGAAATAAATATTGAGCGACCTAGGTGGGATTCGAACCCGTAACATTCTGAACTGAGCACTCAGGTAATCTCGCAATAAGGTGCTCGGACATGACGTCCTTCTAACAAGCGATACTTACTTTATTTTGTCAAAGTTTCGCCAAAAATTTCAGGTCTTCAGAAACAAAAAATCATGTTAGAATAAAAGAATGTTAAAAGAAAACTACGATATCAAACAGTATGAAAAATATAGAAGACAAAACAAATAAATATAAACACGTATAAATGTGAAATTCAAACTGGCACATATATGTAAATAATGAATTTTTTTTTCTTAAATATTTATTTATTGCTATTTACAACTGTACATTATAATACATTTAGTAAATCTGATCTAAATTAAATTGGATTGTTACAGGCGTGTAGAAAAACTACCCATTGGTAGCAATCTAATGACATTTTACATTAGCTGGTCTCGTGGCCATCTTCTTTTCAGGCGCCTCGGAGGATTGTCAGGAATAGAAGAGGATGCAAGGTTAGAAACTAGGGGGTTTGAGTGGTTAGGGAGTTTATAATGGAAGGAGTGATATCTGGTTCATGCTAGATCGGTTACATAGGGAATATTAAGGTCTTTATGTATGATTTTATTTATGACAAAGTAAGGAGCATTGAGGATTTTACGAAGGATTGAATACGAGGAATTCGAAGGTTTAGTGGAGCCCAAAGCTCAACTCCATATGTCCAGATTGGCCTTATTACAGTCATATAGATCAGTCTTTTGTAATGTGTAGGAAGTTTAGACCGTTTGTCTAGTAAGTGATGTAATAGTCGAAATCGACGTGCAGTTTCCTGTATTTTCAGTCTTGTGAGAGGATTCCAGGTTAATCGTTTGTCCAAATGTAGTCCAAGGCAGTTAGTAGGTTTACGCCGAAGGGTAAAGGTGATTTGATGGGATTTGTTGGAATTGATCTTAATCCTCCAATTACGACACCATTCTTCGAGGGCAGTGATATGGGATTAGAGAGTTTGGGATACAATTAATGGGTTATTATTAACAGCGAGCACACATGTGTCATCGGCATACGTGGTGAGGATAATGTTAGGATTGGTTGGAATGTCTGCTGTATAGACGGTGTAGAGGATAGGACTGAGGATACTACCTTGAGGAACACCAGTGGACTGACAATAGAGGGATGAATAGGAACCATTGTGGTGTACTTGGAATAATCTATCAATGAGAAAGGAACGAATGATGAGAAAGTATGTAGGAGGTAGGAATTTACGGAGTTTGTAAAGCAGTCCCTAGTGCCAGACTCGATCAAAAGCCTGTTCTACATCGAAAAAAACTCCCGCGCAGTACATTCCGCGCTCCAAAGAAGACGAGACTACGTCCACTACACGATGACATTGCTGGATAGTAGTAGTTGTAGATAGAGTGGGAATGTTCGGAATCCAAACTGGTGAAATAAAAAATTAAAACTAAAATCATAAGAAAAAAATACATGAACACTTGAAAATTTTGTTTATAATCGGTAAACCACAAAAAGGTCAGCAAAATTATTTATTCTATTTTGACTCGATTTTGAGTTACGCAGTAAAGAAGGCAAGAAGATTGTGTTGTAAATTCAAAATAGTTCCAATACTTCAATTGCAATTATGAACATTTTAGTTAAGTAATTATCAGGTAAGTTCCAACGTACATTTAAGAGAGTCAAAAACTGACAGAAGCATGCGTAGTATGTTTTCCATTCCAACACCATATTACGCTTGCTTTTGACATTAAAAAGTGGTTTTGGGAAAAGACCTATAATTAAACTAGTCTATTCCCCACGGTTCCACCCGCGTTAAATTTGAATCTAAATCTTATGTTTCATGCACTTGGATTAATCACTAAAAATTGGTTATATCCTCACCAATTTTTTGTGATTAACAAAAAAAAACAAAAACAAAGTTGACACGATAAACATTTTTTGATCCGTATTCATTAATAAACTTATTCAAGTTAGGATAGTTGAAGTGAATATACAGAGAGAACCTCTATGTTCAAATCATACACCTTGATTACTATATACTATTAAGTAATGTCATAAAAAAAAATATTGGATTATATGTAAACTGTTTTATTATAATATAGCAGTAATTTTCGTTTTTATAATACCTTAATTCATATATCATAATTATAATTATCGAAAAAACATAAAATATTAAGGAAAAAGCTGCTCAAGTAAACTTTTTTTGTTTACTCCCTATCCATTAATTTTGGATTTATGAAGGGAGGGAGGAAGGTTATACTGGGTAAGCAACTTAGTTTAACTAGAATGGATGGGCCAAGTTTTTATTCTGTGGGAACGCCATGAAATAAAAGTCCACCTTCCCAGGCGGAATTGAACGACCTCTGGCTCTGGTAAATTACGCCAAAAATAAACTTATTACACGATTCAGAATATTAAATTCGTTTTATAAATAAAGATTATTTTATCTTCTCTCTATAAATTAATATACTCTAATCTTGATAAACCTTCAACTATAATATAAAATATTAAAAAAAATAAAATAAAAACAGTTTTCATACGAATGTTTAAATAAATAATGAATGATAAAAAAAATATACTGCGCCTAAATGCACTGAAAGCATATAATAAAAATATAAAATTTCTTAAAACTCCAGTCTCTGACTAGAACTGATAGCGTTTTTTATTAATGAAGCCGTCTTATCCTAGATATGGCTCAACATATTGGTAAAGTTCGGTTTCAAAACATGATATGAACTCAGAGGTGTGGGAATGAAAAAGAGAGACAGAAAGAAATTGAGGTTAGGGGAAATAAGCAACGAAAAACCGCTGACAGCTGCACAAGCTTCGGAACTGATTACTGCAATAGGCAAAATATTCTCTTTAGGGTTCGCTTTAAGTATTTCAAAATTTTTGTAAATAGTCCAGTAAATGTATATTAGCATGAAAGAGTTTTTGAAAATGAATTGAGTGACAAGATTTTTAGAAATATTGGAATAAATGACTTAAAATGAAATTAAAAAAAAAAAAATCTTTAAACCTAGAGTAAAGTAAAGAGTATAGATGCTTTTTCGTTTGTATGGTTAGAATGACATTAAAATTGTATAAAATAAATATATTAGATTTTATAATAAAAACTCTAAAAAGGACACGAGTTCGAATCCGGCTGGGTAGAAAATTGTTTACTTTTACACTGTGGCCGTGAGTCAACTCCTGTGGGTTCTGGAGCCCTCCTGGGGTTCATCCAGCCTCTTAAATTGGGTAAAAATCTGGCGGTCGAGCATGATTCTTACCAAATCACCTCCTTGCACAACCGTTGGTTTATTAACTTATTTACAAAGTACTGAACCCCTGACCCTTCATGGGTTTTAGCTATACAGATTTTAATTTTAATAAATGTGGAGAAATCAAAACTTTCCCAGATTACAAACGAAGTTGTTGATATCTAAGATTTAATTTTTATTTTTAAAAACTAAAGAATTTTCAGGCGTATAGGCATTATATATCCTTAAATACTTTTATTACACATATAATGCTGTAAAATTCATCAAAATTAATTTAACGTTTTTCATTTATATCATTAATAAATAGTTAATTGGTTTTACTATTATGGATAGTTTTAATAATAACCATTCATAAGGAATAGAATTATTTTTCAGTAATAATGTAACTATATTTGACACTAAGACTGTAATTATCATTTATTTTTTCTAAATTGTTGCTAAGTAGATCATTTTCGAAACTTTCCAATATTTTGAGAGAAAAAAGAAGTCGTTTATACTTTTACTTCTCCTGATTTCAGGTTCCTGTGTTGTAAGTTGTAATTTAATAATACTTTCGCCTGCCATTGAGTTATCACACGTAATAACTTATGCCAACGTAAAGCGTTCTTGAAAACGTTATATTTCAGTTCAATTATTTTTATGATCATTGTTCTGTAGCCCAATAGCAATAGATGTTTCAATAAATTTATTTTGAAAAACTTACCTTTTCTCAAAAAATATCTCAATTCTCTAAATTTACATGCATAAAAAAATATAGTTCTAATCATAAACTTCATACGTGCAGTTAGCAACTTTTAAATTTACAATTCTATAGAAAAAATAGAGTCCATCATTAAAAATGCCTGATTTCGATTTCATTACTTCATAGGATTGTTATACCATACTCGGATTAGCACCACGCTAACAAAATTGAAAAACAAAGAAATCATCCAATAACTAAAATGGAAAACCACCTGTTCAGCGTAGAAATAAACAATGCAATAAATTCCGTTTATTCGCTGCATTATAGACAAATATCCACTTAAGGATAAGCAGAATGCATTGCAGGGACAACACTTAAGTTAAAATAACAATAATTATTTATTTTATTAATCATTATATCATACAAACATTAGTTCGAGCGTCGCTCTGACATTTGTTTAACATCACTTGAAAATTACAGTATTTGTTTCGTACCCAATTATAAGCCCTACAATAGCCAGATTTTTAACTAAGCATTTAAGAATAAAAAACTGCTGATAATTTTGAAATTATATAATTAAATAAAATACAATTTTAAAAATCATATTACCATATTAATTTATATGAATTAAGTCGGTAATAAAAAGTCTGGCAATTGTGAGAGTCACTTTAAGCCCCATTTTCTTAATTCAACATTGATATCAATACTACGCTAAAATCTCTGAGCTTATTTCTCATATTAAGTACAATTCTCTGATTAATATCGATAAAGCTAAATTTGATGATCTCATTAAGTGATTTTAAGTTCAATATAAGAAAATTAAATTTAATGTACAATACGGAAACATGTATATTTGGTTACTTAATTAATCTTGCCAATTATTGTGAATGATTAAATGACAAATAATACGGTAAAGATTAAGAAAATATTAAAAATAAATATAGGACTGTTCCAAAAGAAAAAATGTACAGTTGCCTATGCTCTATTTGGATAATACCAAGCCATCTTCAAATGAGGACGTATCCAACAGAGGAGATTGAGAGAAATTATATCAATTATACTAACAATATAAGTAAAAATATAATTTGGTGCATAATTTTTGTAATTATAATAAAATAAAATTAACTGGACAAAAATTAAAAATGGAAGATTTATATATAATTTTAATGCATGTTAACTAGTATTAAATTTAATTAACTGTTATTAATTAATGTAGGATAATTATTATACATATTTTTGAGAGAAATGATAAACCAATCTAATCAATACTAAACAATTAAACTACCAAAAAGAATTCATAAAAAAAAAAAAGAAAAAATTATAATAACAATAAACACAATTAAGAATTATTTTTTTCTTTAAAATTTCTGACAAGTAAATAATTTAATCAGCACAGTGTATTAGTAAAAATCCATTCAATATAAAAATATAAATACTAATAAAATATAAATAGTAACCTTGTACATTTTTTTTATCGATATTATACGTTAAAAACAAAACATAAATGAGTAAAACCGTTTAAACTCACGATACTAACCTAGCCTCATATCATTCACGACCTATTTAAACGTTTCTTAGCAATTTTTAATTTGTTTATCTGTGCTAAATAAACGTTTCGCAATAGAAGCGGTAAACAATTTAAAAAAAAAAAATTGGATACTCACTGTTGTCAGGGTTCAGCAGAACAAGATGAATTTCCAAAATCAGGAAAGCAAAATAATTATTGGTTATCACTAGACGAATAAGAACATAAAATAACGGGGAAAAGAATGTGCCTTGTTGGACGGGCAAGGCGATACTGAATATGCCGCGCCGCGCCTAGTACTAGTAACTTGATAAGACAAAGAAGCCGATCTGATACCCTACTACAGCACACAGCTGTATGTGTATATTTACAATGAATGTGTGTGTGTGTGTGCGTGTGTATATATATATTTATTTGATATTTACATAATTAGGCATTTTTTATGAACCTAAATAACAAAATAAATTAATTTCTTCACCTGAGCTTTCAATTATGTAAAAAAAAAAAAAATTAAATATATCAAGTCAACTAAATAATTTTAACGATAACATTCAATAAACCTTGTGCAATCCCTGATGAAGGATTTGTATTTTTTATGATTATATATATAATATTAATAATTAAAATTCCAAATACACATTTTGAAACAGTCGTCAAAATGGTTGCACGATCGACAATTTTTTTTAGTTGAATATAATAAAGTTCATATTTTTTTAGTACAAACCAAATATATGTTGTTGTTTTTTTTTCATGCTTTTATAGTGGACTTAAACCTTACAAAGCGTTACTAACTATACTGAACATAAAAATACAATTTTTCTAAATATATTCTCAAAACTTATGACTTCACAGAATAAAAGGGGTAATGGAGAAATATTTCCTTCTTTTACTATGTTAATACGATATAACTTATAACATGGTTGAGAGTTAAATGGAGAATGACGTCACGCAACAGACCAGCTGAGCTCGTCACCATTTTCCTTGTTGTGTTAAGTAACTTGCTCGTTGTTTGTGTTTTGATTGTGTTAGGATTTTTTTAAAACTAACAAATCAATGAACTACAATAATAATAGTGTAATGATTGTTGTCAATTAGTTCATCTTGATTCTCTTCCTCACAAGTTAGAAGATCAACAAGACACTCAGTAGCCAAACTTCCACGCAACTTCCACTTTTCTCTGAATTTAGGCATGTTGTAATAAATTACTTTAATCAAAACTTAGAAGTAAACAATAACATGAAGTTTTGGAAGGAAAGGTTATAAAACAAGTCACTCAGAAAATCCGCCAGGAGCTCTTATGCATTTAACATGACTTTAAATAGAGTGGCTCATAATCCTATACTTATAACATTCAACATAGTAAAACATTTTACATTTACATGAATGTTCTAGTATATGAATAGGTTTCAAACTCATTACATGCATACTCCATTAAACCAAAGAGTCTTATAGAGTATCCTATGTTTTTCGTACTTGGTGTAGGAGGCGTCCCAATGTGTCGGAGTAGTACGAGGAAGCAATCCTATTCCCAGTAACTTAACCCTACAAAGAATTCGAAGTATCCACTGAGAAAAGCCTAACACCGATAAATTTTTCAAATGCCTAATATTATTTATTCAAATACTCGACCTAAACATTTTAAATAATTAAAATACTAAAATATTTTCACAATAATAAACGAATAAAAATCTAAAGTAATATCAAATTCTCAAGTAAATAATTTAAAGCTAAAATACAATCTCCTAAATCAGACGTTACTAATATTATCATATTTTTATATCTCCTTTTTTTCAGTTTATTATTGACCTGAACAGAAAACAGTTGGGTGGTCCGGATTTGTTTTTTATTCATTTATTATTATTAACTTTATTTTATTTATTCTTTCTCAACTTTTATGTATCATCACTTGCTTCTTTATTTTCTGTTTTTTTAGAGAGTTGAATTTTGTTTTCTCATTTTTACTTTTCTATTTTACGTGTTTATTACGTGTACTTTTCATTTAAACCAAACAGTTTGCGTATTTTTTTATATTCTTATCATTATCTATTTTATATTTATACTATCTTATTTACTATTTTCTTTCATTTGTATATTATTTTGTTCTCACTGATATTTATATAATTTTAATCCTACATTAATTTACCTTTTGTATTTTATATTATTATGTCAAAATATTTTTAGTTGTTTTTTTGCATCTTTCAGCCCTGGTGAAGCTCAACTAAGTGGGGTGAAACGTCGGTAAATAAATAGTTGTTAACTATTTTTGTTCTCTTGTGACCGAACCCCTGACCATCTTCTTCATAACTTGAATTAATACGGTAAATTATTTATATATATAAATAAATTTAAGAGTTCATTTATGAATAAAACAAAGTCATATTATGATAAAAGAACAAATATGTTTTAGAATTAAATACATTACGATTAAGTTGAAATAAACAATACAAATTAATAGTTTCACAGAAATAAATGATTTATTATAATTATTATTATTATAACCAAAGGGAATTTCACATACAAGGGGCTGGAAAACACTTAGGAAATTTCAAAAGAGGCGGGAAATTGCGAAGTTGGAAACGAGAAACCACCATCGAAACCGTGACTCAGATCGAAGGATAAGATAATTCTCATTACATTGGATAGGGCCCACAGATAGCCAACGCCGGCCTTTCCGTTCTTTAACTAACTTACTAATTAAAAGGAATCCGAAAATCTTTAAATTCATCGAAAGGAAAATCTAAAATATACATTTTTGAGTCATGTGTGTGTTGATAAAAATAACTCAGAAGACAAGAACTGATGTGTCAGTTAGCCAAAAAATAATAAGATATACCCAAAATTTGAACTTGATTTTTGAATGGAATATTGGTGCGTTTAGTGCAACTGGTACATATCAGAAATTTAAATTTTAGAGTGAGTATTCAAGAATATGGGTAGGATAATCAACAAATGTTATACAATTAAATACATTTGTGGCAATAATGGATAGTATTAATTTATAATTACCCAGTTTTCATTAAATTTCAAAACAAATAGGGCCAGAAAACATTACCTTGGGAACCGCCTGTTTAACAACCTTGAGATATAAAAAGTCAAAATAATTTTTTTTAACTTTTATACAATACCGAAATTACTCTGCAGTATTCATATTGATTTATAATTCATCATAATTGTTTGAAGTAATCGAAGTCATGAAAAAGTTGTAAAAATTAATAAAATGTTGACAAGAAATATTTTATAATCACACATCGTATTTTCTTTTAATTGCCAAACATTACAAGTCAGTTTTATTAATGACCAGAGATTAATAAGGTTCATTGTAATGGAATAAAGATTTAAATTGGAGACCTCATTGAACAGCAATAATGACAATAATGAAACATTGTTAATAAATTTGTCGGGGTAGTAAAAATCGAGTTCTACAGAGTACACCCAAATTTTGGATAGCAACGTCGAGTATCGGTCATAACTTTTAAACTATTAACCCTAACTCATGGGGATGGTCTCATTCGATTCAGAAACAATAAAATTATTATTAATATTTATTATGCGCTGCCTCCACTACTCATTACCAGTGAAGCGGCGAGAGGGATGCGCTGGGTACTGTCCAAACTTTGTTTATATAATCGCCTATAAGTATTTGTTTTGTGATCTTTACAGCTTAGTTGGAATCACGAACTTAGATCCGTCTTGGAGGGGATTTACTTAGTTAATTATACACAATAATAATTAGCAGTTTCGAAATGAAACCATGGACCATTCTGTTTGCTACACGAACTTTCGACGGATTTTCTCCTTACCTTCACTTAACGAATTCTTTCTTTAGCGTGTCTAAGCAGTGAGACTAATCAACGGAAGAAATTCTCCTAACTATACACAATCGATGATGGAACTGGAAACATATACAAAAAAAAAATGTAAATTTCCAGATTCCAAAAATTTGAAATTTCTCAGCCTCCACTGGCTCACATGGGGGAATAGAGTGGGCTCAGGGATCCTCAGGTCGATTGTCTAGATATTGTATATAAGAGTGTAAATGTGACTATAGATTATTTAATTTTATCATTATGTTATTTTATTTATTTATTTTTTTCATACAGATTATTTGATTATGTTCATTTTGTTTATCCTTCTGTTTGTATATATTTTAAGAGATTTTTTTTTTCATTCATTTATTTATTTTTATTTTATTTTAGTATGAATGTGATCATTCATCACTATTACCTATAGCCCACAACTGTGTGGCAGATTGTAATATCTATCAATAAATAAAAAGTATTTAAAAAAAAAAATTCTGAATTCATATATGTTATCTATTAGTATGTTACGTATTATGTTACTTTTTATTAATACATCAATAAATGAAAAAGGTGTCCAATTATTGATTTTTTATTGCAAATATTTTTCTATTAAAATCAATGTGCATGCAACAGGTATTGGTAGTGGTAAAGATGGAGGGAACGTGATTACCAAGAAGGCCGAACAGCTCTTGGCGACACCTGGGAAAACATATGGAAAATTACTGTTCCTCCATGTCGAATCTTCTGGTTTTCATCCTGAAGTAAGACCATTCATGAAGGAAGTCTTTTCTACTAGAATTCTATCAGAGTATAGAAGCTTCTATCTTGCTGACGCTTTTCGTTCAAAATTGGTATACAACGCAACAGTTCCCGGTGCAAGCACACTGTAGTTTATTGAGGCATATTTCATCGTTAATCATGCGCGTAGGTAGAGGGGAGCCAAAAATAAAATGATAATAAACAACATAATGAACTTATTAGAACAGATAATTTCTTTTAGAAACATGCTATAATTAGTAAGGTAACAGAGGGGAAAGATGGTGGCGTCCAAAAAATCATCTGAGATGAAAAGAGCTGAACTACCTTACATTTTCATTCTCTCATCCTTGCATTCTCTCACTAGTGTGGATCTAATCTAGAATGAACTGCAGATAAACGAATAACTAAAGGTAAAATTCAGACCTTCAATCAAATTCAAACGCATTAGAGACTCTTCCCACAACCTAGTAAATATTGATATATTTTCATCGTACGATCCTCTGGTTAAACCTTTTTGTTAATTATTTGAATTCAGTCGTTTCATTTTAAATAATTTATTGTGATTATAGGTAATAAACATTTAAAAAGTAAAGATCGAAGTTTATGAAGTAGAAATAAAATGGTAAGGTATTTTTTAGAATGCGGAATTAATATTACTTTTACCGATGTTTCGGTATGTCCTGGTCCCATGGAAGGAAGTTTAGCATCTTGTTCCTGCAAGATAATACGCTTACTCACTGCCTGTGATTTCCTTGTGATAGAGGACACAGACTGACTTTTCAAAACAAGCAAATGTCTTAAATGCATCCTCTCACCAGTGTGGATCTAACCTAGGATGAACTGTAGGTAAAAGAATAACTAAAGGTAAAATTCAGACGTTCCATCAAATTAGAGACTCCTCTGATCATCTAGTAAATATTGATGCCCGTTGAGTCCATGAAATACAGTTCTCTACTAAAGGTGGCGAATCTGTCTATCAAGGATAAGCAGATCATTAAGTTGAAGTATACAATAGGACAAGATATTGAAGAAGCAAATAGTAACAATTCATAACAAAATGAATGTATATGTAATAAATCAACGTAATCACCGCCTATGAAGTTTATGGACCTATAATACAATAAAAATACTTAAGATTCCTCGGCTATAGTTGAGGAATAAAATTGGCTTGAGTAGGTCAAAGGAGCGAAATGTGTGGGGTCAAAAAGACTATAACCGGTTGCCGCAACCTGAGAACCTGCCCCCATGGCCTTCCAGATATCGATATCAACTCATTCAAAAAATATTATAATGTTTCTGGTAAAATGTATAACTGCTATTTAAATATTTTATCTTTAAATGATGGCAAAGCGATGCAGATAGCGTAAAAAAAGAGGGGACAGTTCAGAACAGGAGTAATATTTGAGGTTGAACATAAAAAAAAAAAAAAAATCCACTATTTTTATGTTGTTTGTTTATTGGCGCGACAGACCGTGGAAGTCTAAGGCCTCGCACGATGTATTTCCTAAATGTGTTATTTCTTGAAGTGGTTTTCATAGAGTGGGTCCATCACCCCCACTAGTGCTACCCATTGGCCTCACAAATGCCCGGGGGGAGGTTATGAGTGAGTGTTGTATAGTTATAAGCTTGAAAAAATCCCGGATAGGGCCGGGGACTCGAACTCGCAATCTATGGGTTGGAAGACGCGTGTTACACGCTGCTACCGTCACCCCCTATTTTATAGAAATATAAAATTTATATTTACTATCCTTCCTGTTTCATTTATATTCATGTATCTCATCTTTTAATTATATTCATATTGTATTATATTTTATTTATATTCATGTATCTTATATTTTAATTTATATTCGTGTGTTACCTTCTTAAGTGTACTTATATTAACTACTTTATTATTAATTTTCTATTACATTTACACTTCTCTGTATCCCCACTCATTTGGTATATTGTCTTTCTTAATCACTTATTGTATCCCATTATTTTATACTTTATTTCTCCTTTGTTTTTCTGTCTATATATATTTTTTTTTCTCCCCCTCTATTATGTATATACCATTTATTGTTTACCTAATTTAAATTTTTTTTTTTTTAAAATGTTTACTTTAAAATTATATACGTTATTGTGGCGTGCTAAACTGCCATCCCCACTCCTCCCAATAACAACGGCTCACTCTGACTTTGACTTCCGTCAAAACAGGTATGAATTCTGTCTCATCATTTGATTTTTTTTTTTTTCATCTCTTAATTTGTACTTTCTTTAATATTTCTTCTCTCGTTTTATCTCTTATCTATCTGTTACTATTACCCTTTTCATTTACTGGTTACAACCTTTATTTTTTTTCTTATTATATTTTACTTTTCATTGTTTACCCCTGTTATTTTCCACTTATGTTTTTTATTTTTTGTAACTATGTCATGTGTTTGTATCTTTTTTAGCCCTGACGAAGCCCTGCAACGTGGGGCGAAACGTTGGGTCAATAAAAATAGTATAATCATTTACTGTTTGAGTTTTTTTGACCCCACCCGGACTATATTCGATTAAAAAAATTTAAAGTTATCTAGTTGACAGCTTGTTCACAGAAAATCTGTATGTTGGATTTAAATATAATGAACCTGTACGAAGGCACAATATTATCTACAATGCTACAATAAATTCTAATTCAGATTTGTGACATAGCTTTGGGAATTACTAAATGAAATTCAATAGGTCTCAGTTATTAATGGAGTTTCTTAACCTCTTCTAGTTCTCCAGTTAACTGAGAAATTTCAACAAAAATTTTAAATGAAGGATTCTTCTACCCACTACCAAAAGAAACTTCATTCTAGAAAACTAAGAGTTGCCAAATTTCATTCAGAAATTCTCAAAACTCTAGAAAAAATGGCGGGTGTCAATCGAGTTTTCAACACTCAGTATAAACAAGAGAATATGAGTATGTTTGTTCGTTACAGGCCCGAAGAAATACTAACCAATTGCGCAGTAATTTTCAGGCGGAAACTGAAATAACATTTTAATTTTTTAAGCCGGTTGAGTCAAAGTGAAAACGTTTCTCCGGACAAGGAAAAAGAAACTTTGTCGGCCGTTGGGAGACATAATTAAGTTAACAAAAATTATTTTGAAAATAAACAATACATGTTTAAAAATAGTATCAACTAACAGAATATTGTCTCAAAATAAACTTAAATAACGTTATAAATAGATAATGTATAAAATTAATCAATTAATTAATTAATAGAAAAAAGTAAAGCGTTATTTGGGCGTAGGTAGACGTATATAGACGGGAACAGAAATTATTTCGAATACTAATAATATCGTTAAAGTTCTATCTTCTATTTGCCTCATACCACAGGAATTGGCATGTCATATTTTCCGATCCAATAGTTTCCCTTTGTTGTCATTTTGCTATTATATGATTTCGAAAAGTAATTATTTTTTAAATCTATATTTTATTACATATTTATTTATTACAATTTATGTTGTTTTGTTTTCTTTGTTTTTTTTTAGATTTTAGTACAATAATAAAATGTTTAACCCTACTAGTGCCGAAGGACGATAAATCGTAAATTTGCAAAAAAGTGTTTACCACGAATTATATTGCTGCGTATGCGATTATGTCTTACTATTCACATTCCAAGAGAATACTATCTGTAAAGGATCTAATTTCGTCGCAGAACAACTGAAAACAGTGAAAATCATTACACAATAGTTTATTATAAAAATTAATCTCTTATTATATCAGTAAATAAAAAATAATTAAAACGCTATTCGGAATCATAACACTAAGCTTAAAAAAAAAAGAAAAGAAAAATAAAAAAAAATGTAGATGTCAATGTAAAGTTTCGAGGACGATCATGGTGATCTGCAATTTTTATGGCATATCTAAAAAAAAAAAAGCGAGATAATCCAAGGATGGAGGGTGGACGATTTTTGTTTTTTATTTAATTTTCGGATTTAAGGTTTTTTATTAAATATTTTTAATATACTTTTATATTCATTAACCCTTTTTATATGTATATTTTTATTTGTATATAACTATCACTTTTATATGTGTTTATTTTATTTCATTTTTTTAATTACTTATCACTAAATATGCTAATTTTCACTCGTTCCAAACATGTTTATTTATATGCTTAATATTTAATCCTACCATTTTCATTATCTGTTTATTTACTTAACTATCATTTAAGTCCTTCACAAACTTCAATATTATTGCGTACCATTGAAGTCAGTGCCCTCTAATTAGTAATAACTCACTTCAAGGTAAGTGTAATAAAAAATAAATTTTTTAATATTCGTTTAAGACAACAATTTTTTTCTTTTGATTCCTGTGTGCTCCAATGTTCTTTCTTTCAAAATATTAAAACGTACGTTTCGTAGTACAAGTAATATGCAAGATTTTTTTTTCACTTTCATAGGTTTCTATATTTTCTGTTCTTTTCCAAAAGGACTTCTCCAGCTAGGGTCGAATTATTTAAAAACATATTAGGAATCGTCCAAAAAAATTAAAGTAAATATTTCCTCCGGACGTTCTCTAGATGTTCAAGCTAACAGCTGAAGTCTAGGATCACCTAAAACCTAGCTCATATAATACACATCTGCAAATAATTATAAAAGTTGGTTTCTACTAAACTTAACATGGAAACGCATTTCTGGCTGTCTTAAAACAGTTGTTTAAGTTTCAATATTTTTTAATCCTTAGCTAACCATATTATTACAGGAGCGACACACGAAATTCAAAACAAACTTTTTAAGGAATCTTTGTAGAATTTGTTAAATATTCATTTCGGTTCCAACATCTAACAAAATATAAGAATGGTACTTTTTAGTAATTTTTTTTTTTTTTTTAAGTAATTTAGATTTAAAATATATTTACTGATCACAACCAGAAACTAATCGATATAAATCATAACTGTCGACCATCCTTCAGTTATACTTTTAATTTTGAAAAATGAGATAAAAGATAGTTCCTCTAAAATATTTCTTGATTTCAGACAACTTTCCATTTTATAAATTAAAAAGAGTATGACAGTGTTAAAATGTATGAAAAAAATGAACTTTATGAAAGTATGGAATACTATCACGTATCTAAAGAAGTGCCGAAGTGCTCTCTGCCCACAACAGCATTACAAAAAGACGAAGATAACCATTTTAGATATTTTTTGATCAAAGAGTTTTTGCCGAAGAAGATTAAGAAGATGCCAGGACCTTCTGTATTTTTACTAGTCACTCAGGTAGATTGGGAGTATTGTGTTAAGCTTTATAAACCCTAAGTGCTTGTTCTAGTCCAACCATGAAGAACTAATTCTAATGCTTCATCATATTATATTTAATCCTATAGTTGGTGTCTTGTGACATGAATGCCCATTTAGAATAATTAGTATTATCATTATTTTTTTTCTAAATGATGCAGACATTTTAATAAATATCATTCAGACAAGGATAGGAATCTCGTTTTGTATTAAACCTCTCTCTGTTCGCAAATACAAGCAGAAATCATTTGAAGAGCTAGCACAATTATCGAAATTTTTTAGTTTAGTAATTAGGAACACATTATCATTAGGCCCAGACACAGGTTTGAATCCGGGTGCGGGTAGAGAATTTATTTTCTACTACATTAGCCATGCATAGACTCTGAATTCGGAGATACGCGCGATCCTCATAGGATACATTCTTAATAAAATGGCCCTTGATTGCATCAGGGAGGGGGGGAGGAATACTAGCGGTAATGCGTAGTTGCTAACCACGTTTGGGTCGAATCCGACCTTAGGGGGTCGGCTTTTTCATTTCTGTGGCGGTCCCGCGAAATGAAAACTTGAACCTCCCAAGCAAACTCAATAAAAACTTTTAACCCCCACCATGGTTAGAATATGTTGGTCACCTCTGGATAACCCCCCGTATGTCAAAAATTAGTAGAAAGGGGGTCATAAGAAAAAAAATTTGCAAACCACGTCTATTCCTTGTATAATGTTTGTGAAAAACAGTACTTTCTTACCAACTATAGAACCTTTCTTGGTTTCTAGTGGTACCGATTTAATTTCAATTATTTATGTATTGTTTTGTTTAGTTTGGAGTATCATCTAGGGTTTTTTTTCTGATTATACATCATCTTGTCATTACGATAGACACTTCTTACAATGTGAGCTCAATTCTTCCCTGTTACCAACATATGTCTGAAACCTTTTCTTAACTTGACTATCTTCAAATCGATTATAAATTCAGAAAAATCTGAAGATAATTTATGCATGTTTCCCTCATCGATAATACGACGATTTGTACCAATTTAAAAATTATCGAACTAATTATACTGACCACTAATTGGTCATAGTCATAAGAGGATTAATAATTACCAGGCATCTTGATGCTACCTTCTGCCTTAACGGGACCGGTTTTGAAGGAATACGTGTCCGAAGTAGAAAGGCATTCTTTGCATTCTCGGATGCCCCGCAAGTTGTGTTGACCGCCATGTCAATGTATTCGATATATGTTGGTCTAAAACGTCATGAACTCTCGTGTAAGTATGAATGCTCATTACTAACAACTAACAAGACACAATAAACTTGAAAACTTAAACCACGCAAACAATAAAAATAAAAGTTTAGATGTACGTTTTAAATTTCAATACAAGTTGTACATTCATTATTGAAAGAAACGAAAAAAAAAATCGATTTCTAACAAAAAAAATATACATTTCATTGCAGGTACGAAATGTATAAACTAAAAAATAACCAAAGCAAAAACAGTTTGCAGAAAAAAAAATTGTATGTTTATTTTGTGAAAAGAAAATAGCATTTGTACACATTTTTAACGTAAAAAATGTTGATAAATAATTAGGAAAGGAAAACATACGAAAATAGTTGTATATTAAAAATAAAAACAAGTGGGAAGTTCTAATCAATCATTGTAAATTCAACTATTGTCAACAACTTGAAAATTTGGGTACCTACATGATGAAAAAATCTATACCGCTAAAACCTATGAAAAGGTCAGGGGTGTAGTACTTTGTAAGTACTGTTACTAGACCAATGGTTGCGCAAGGAGGTGATTTGGTCGGAATCAGGCTATACCGCCAGATTTTTACCCAATTAAGCGAACCCACTTTATGAGGCTGGGTGAACCCTGGAGGGCTCCCGAACCCACGGCTACAATGGAACAGAAAATAATCATCTGCCACAGCCGGTTTCGAACCGGAGTTTGTAGCACAGTGCCACACTAATGAGCTATCTACTCCCACCTACATGATAACAAGTTATTTTAATAGGATTTTTTGAAGGAAGTACGAAAGCAGGTGGTCAGCAAAAATACAAAACTCCACTCGGAACCGAGATTTCCTTCCCATAACTTTAGTGAAACCTTGGACTCACTAAAAAATGAGTAAAGAATGTCGTAGTCCTAATGAAGAATGAACAAACAAATATATTTATGTTAATGCACGATGTGATAAGAATCTCAATATGAAAATATCACAATCTCACTCATGACAAAAATATTATTGAAAATTCGTGTAAGAGTACACTTGCCTCATAAAACTTAGACTTATCTAAGATGTTCTTGGAGCTATAAATAAAATAAAATAATTAATTTACAATACATAAATTCAATAAAATTACTGTATTATTCAATTTAAAGCTATTGATTTTACGAACTAATAAATATTGATTTTACTTATAAATATTAGTTTTTTAGTGATTTCAACTTTGTCTTTAACAGGAACAACGTTGCTATCCCAGCAGCTGATGGAAATGTTTTTATATTAAGTAGTTAAGTCCTCAAGTATAACTTTATGCTTTGAGATTGTAATCTATTTAGTCCATTACAAGGTAAGATTTTAGGACAAGATTAAAATTACATTAATATTTCTAAGAAAAGGGGTGAAAGGTACAAAGCTTATCTAAAAGAAATATGCGGGTCACACTTTCACAAAAAAATGGCAATAATTGCGAAACTGGATTCTTTGTTGGATAATTATAATTGTCAAATGGCTTAGATACATACTATTCAACAATTGAAATTTTTATTTTTCGAGATCAACAAAATATTTTTGATATCGAACCCTAATGAAGCTAATTATAATCCTAAAAGTTAATCCAGGGATGAGAAAAATAACGAAAAATAATAGACGAATAAAATATATATAAGGAAATACATAATGATCGGTTTATGATAATTAAAAATTATATTGAATCAAAACTTTAATAAAATAAATTACATAAGTACTTTAAAAGAGATAAAGCAACAGGTTGGTAAAAGTAATAGAGAAATAATAATCCAATTGAATATGAGAGTGGAAATGAATGAAAACATATGGGTGAAGATAATAAAATTGAATTGTTGTAAATAAAATCTTACAATGACGGAAAGCTATTTTAAAAAAATAGTGTTATTTAATTAATCATTACTATTAAGAACACCTGCATCTACCGAATAATCATTGGAGAATTATTAATGTAGATTTGCCTATCATATTATTCGTTTAAATTTAACACCCAAGATTTATTAGATTCATTATTATTCATTAGTTCCAATTAGCAATTTAATCTTAGCTTAAATACCTTTGAACATTATGTATATAAATAATTCACCGTAAAATTTCAAATATGAAAAAGTTGGTCAGGGTTGCGGTCAAAAAGACCAAAAATAGTTAACAACTATTTATTTTCCAACGTTTCGTCCCACTTAAAAATAAATGAGTAAATTTTCTCTTTAATTTTGTTGTTTTAAATTTGTTCCTGATTTGTACTTTATTCATTTATCATTATTATTAATTTTATTTTTATTTATTCTTTCACGGCCTTTATTTAATTTCAACTTACTTCTTTATTTTAATATGTTAAATTCTTCTTTTCTGTTTTTTGTTTTATCGCGTTTCCTGTACATTTTTAACCTTATAGTTTACGTAATGGTGTTATTCTTATCATTATTTCCTGAGATATATATAGTAATACTATTTTGTTTCTTCCTTCCTTTTATTTGTATATAATTTTCTATTTACTTATTTCGAAACAATATTAACCCTACCTTAATTTGCCTTTTTGTATCTTATTATCTCACTATTTCAAAATATTCTTAGTTGTTATTGTATTTTTTTTAGCCCTTATGAAGCTCTACTAAGTCGGGCGAGAAAATAAATAAATAGTTGTTAACTATTTTTGTTCTTTTTTATCGCAACCCTGACCATCTTCTTCATATTATTGAATATTGCGTTTTAATTGTTTTAATGAAGAGTAATACGAATTCTATTCGGTTTGAAATTTACAGAAAAGGATGCCTTTTTTTTTTTTTTTTGCTTTTTGTGCATCGTACTTTTTAAATTTGAAAACAAAATTAAAAAAAAATGAAGTATGTTAATAAAGAACATCTATGATGAGAACGGGAATGTTCATATACAAAAAAAACACAAAGATGCGGCACTGGACCAAAGGGGGTCAGGAGATTTGAACGCAAGGCAAGGCTGGGAGAACGATGTGGCCAATTAAGAAGTTTTTCCCACACTCCAGTAATGGCTACAAGATTTTAACTTTCACTGACCTTAGAAAAAAGGATATGCTTTTCTAGTTCTCAATATTCGGCCGATTATTCGCAGAAAGTCGAATATAGCTTCCTGATCACAAGTAAACAAATAGTCCTGACATCTCCAACATCGATAGCGTACCGAGCAATCGACTAATCGAATCGAAAATAATACATTCCTTTCCTCCAGGTTTCGATTCATTTTCTTTTAAATAAAAATTATAACCTTTGAACTTTTAATCAAAAAGTAGCTCGCCATTTTGCACCTTTGCCACCAACGCCATAAGAGTGACAATGACCCCGTTTTGTTTATTTGTGAGCTGCCATACTTAACCAGTAACAATCGATTGACATTATTGATTGCAAATGGTGTCTTTTAAAACAATTTTGCTGCTATTGACAATCGGTTAAACAATGCGACAGACACCTTACCAATCTGTTCAACTCGAAGTAAGTAAGAGATATTTACAGAAGTTTTAAAACTGGTAAAAAAAAAATGGCAAAAATAATCAACAATTTAAAAAAAAATTAGTAAACGTCATAGATAACTTGTTCACTGCCTATATACTATTTGGCTAATAATTGCCCAAAACGAATCGGAACCATCACAAAGTACTCTATCAATCTACATCAAAAGGCCCACCACGGATTATTTCATTGGCTTCTATTGTGTTATTATCGTCTGTTTACATCACGGGCACATCACAAAGTGATATCATAAGTGTATAAATCCTTTTGTATTGTCTAATTCCATCCTTCGCTGCCAATTGTTTATATACAATGTAATGACAACGTAAACAACCCGGGCCTGGGCTGTCAAATGAACCATTTGTCTATCACTAATCTGGAACAATAGCGAAATGTGGTTTTTGTTTTTAGATTAAAAAATGGACTGGCTATAGCATCATTATGTATATATTTTAAACATTTTGGAAATTCAGATGCACTACCAGCTTAGGTATATATTTTTGTAAGGCATTATTTTATCTAAAGAGGTTGTTTAAGTTGAACTTGTTCTGGATTTTGAGTCGTTAAAAAACATTTAGGACTGGTTACTCAGGCTCTTTAATCGTGGACCGCTAATGTCACAGTGGGCAATGTGATTGGATAAAAAGTCAAGGATAACCACGCTCATAGATTTCCCGCTCCTGATTCAACAGGTGATAAACAGTATCACACGTGTTGGTAAATAGATTATTCTTCTATCTGTCGGTAAGGTTATGCGTGTCTTTGAAAAAAAAATGAGTAGCCGGAGGTTAGAGATGTAAGAGAGAGAGGACTTACCTGAGAGAGAGGGCAGAGAGATGAGAGAGAGCACAAACACACACACAGCGCAGGTCCTTAGGGCACACTGAAGCGCAGCAGAACCTCCGCGCAGTTCCCCAGCGCAGGCAGCTTTCCCACCGAGTAACGGGACCCTACCGCTAGCCACTATCCCCTCCGTCTCTCTATTTACATTTACTTGTCACTGCCCTAACATATACTCTTATATCTTATATTTAATCACAATATAAACCGTAATGACTACAGTAATTTATTATTGAATAAATACGTGACAATTCTACGAATTTACGCTGAGAAGGAATTCAATCGAATGACCGCAAGATAGTACAACAGACGGAAGTTGTCAAAGACAACCCCTTCTTTGAAGGCATAAGTGTGTTTATGTTAGGTATAAATAAACAATGGGTCTCTATTGGGGTTCCATTCACTGTTGTTCACATCATGAGAGAATGTAATACCTTAGGGCATATTCTTAAGGCATGAAATCTCTTAACTAAATTTTTGAAGAATTAATGCAAAATCGTATTTAAAAAACTTGATCTTGCTAGAAAGAAAGTAAAACACATCGAGTAAAATTTAATAACTAACTTCATTTTTGATTACACTTGATTACCAATTTTATCTTAGCATCCTGTTATTTATTTTGTCATAAATAAAAATTCCTGAATTCCATAATTAGTTTTATTTTATTAGAATTTTTTTTTTTTTTTTTTTTTTTGCAGATAGTCTGATTATGTTCAGATAGTCTGATTATGTTCATTTGTCTATTCTTTTGTTTGTATATATTTTAAGA